>NW_027069779.1:593135-760624 GCF_002906115.3 Quercus suber | reverse complement strand
TTCAACAATGGCTTGAACTTCATTAGGCTCAGGAGGAAGAATTTCTTTAGAGAGTTCCTCAATGCCTTTCTCAGTGCTGGAATCTGAAGACTCATCAATGACCACATTTATTTTTCCATTACTTTCAGAGTTCTCCTTGTTGATACCTCGATAACCTTGCTTGTGGATGAGTATCCCAGAAATATGCCTTCATCACTTCGAGGTCAAATTTTCCCACATTCCCGTTACTCCATATAAGGAGGATTGAGACCAAGTCTCTGCCAATATCACTTGAACAAAATTACTTCGACAATATTTAGTTTCTGGCATCTCGCTTTCCACAATCATTTGAAGTTTCTATTATTTTGGGAATAATTAAAGAGTCCTTCTCTCTTAGTGGTGTGGAAAACTTCAGTCAAGATCTTGAGATGTAGACCGGTCTAGTACTTATAACGTATGACAGGCAGTGTTTACGGCTTCTCCCCCATAAGTTTCGAGCCACATTTTTGTTATGCAACAGGCTCTGGCCATCTCTTGAATAACTCTGTTCTTTCTTTCTACACACCATTTTGCTGAGGAGTAATAGGAGCAGAGAACTCTTGAGATATACCTGATCTTGTGCAGAAAACTCCATGTATGAGTTTTCAAATTCTTTACCATGGTCACTTCGAATTCTATCAATCTTTAAGCTTTCTCATTCTGCAGTCTTGTGCACAAAGCCTCAATGTGCTCAGGAGCATCAGACTTGGATCGGAGTAAGATGACCCAAGTGTATCTAGTGAAGTCGTCTACCACAACCATGATGTACCTTTTCACCAAGAGACTCGGTTCTGTTGGACCCATAAGATCTAAATGTAAAAGCCAATGGTCTGGAAGTAGCTGAAGTCTGAGTGCTCGATGCTTAGCTTTTGTCTGTTTCCAAGTTGACATGGTCCACACACTACATTGTTCATTCTGCTAAGCTTTGGTATTCCCAAGACAGATTCATGCTTAGATACAATGGATAGATGCTTGTAACTAGCATGTCCCATTCGTTGATGCCATAGTTCTTCATTGGGCAAACGAATGCTATTGCACACTACATCGGCATCAGGAACCAATCCATAGCAGTTGTCCAGAGTGCGAACCCCACTAATAAGCTTCTTTCCAGACTCATTCATGACAAGACACTTTCCCTTTGAGAACAGCACCATGAAGTCTTGATCACATATCTGACTTATGCTCAATAGGTTAACCTTAGACCTTCTACATAAAGAACATTCGCGATGTCTGCAGTCCTGGTAAAGATATGATTCTTTCCCTTAATTTGTGACTTGCTTCCATCACCAAAAGTCACATTGCCACCCTTTTTAGGCTCAAAGATCTTGAAGAGAGATCGGTCACCAGTCATATGTCTTGAGCAACCACTGTCAAGATACCATAGACATGTATCCATTACTTTGAAGGCAGACTTCATCATGAAACACACTTCATGCTTGGATGACAGATCAGAGGAGATGGTTCTTTCACTCAACTGCCTTTGATGAGCTAAGCCTTTAACTTTTACTCTTCTCAGGCGAACTCCTTTGCACATTTTTACTCGAGACAGTCTAGTTTCCTTTAGCCAAACTGAGATCTTTCCATTATTTCATTGTAAAGGAATTCAAATAACTTTTAGACTTGTGTTTTCTGAGACACTCAAACAAATAGTGATTAGAAAAACAAGATGTATTTGAAACAAGAATCTTTTCAAACCAGTTATAGCCATGACAACAGGGTCAATGGATCAACACAGCAAAGATTAAACCCTAATCAGAGTGTGCCTGCTCTGATACCACTTGATAGGTCACAATCTGAATGACCCCTTGTGATTAACCCTAATTAATTAATTTAGCCAAGTAATTAATTAATCAATTAATCATGCAATTTTATGGAAGCACAAACAAATCACCAAAAACTAAATATACAGCGGAAAATAAATAACACGGTGATTTGTTTACGAATGGGGAAAACCCTAACGGCAAAAACCCCACCGGGTGATTTTCAGGTCACCACTCCCGAAACTCCACTATTATCAAATCAAGCGGTTACAAGTAAAGGAATCCCAAGTACCTTACCAACCTACAGTTGAACCCTTACCCTAATACCCAACTGGACTTGATCTGTAGTGACAGTCTCCACCTTTGATGCACGGCTCCCAAGTACGTGACTAACCAATGCGCGGATCCAAGTACGCGACTTCAGAACACCAACTGAGGAAGAATGGTTGGCTGCAAAGTTCTTCAGTTCATCCTTTATGATGAATAGCAGGAAGATGCTTGATTACAAAACCCTATAGTGCAAATACACAGCAACTTCTTGATGGAAGATGAACTAGGTCAAGAACTTCGTCTGTTGATCACAATTTGCTTGAACAGAGATTGCTCAATGATAATGCAACTTGTGTCACACTTGACGGCTCTTAAAATAATCCTTTTATATGTTTAGGGTTAGAAGAAAAGAAGGCCTAAAAACATATTCACAGATCCCAAGAAAATCATATTGAAAATCTGAATTTTTAAATCTCGACAGATAGCAGGTGTCGAGGTAGCTGTCGAGCAGGTGTCGAGCTTTAAAAACTTTGCACTTCAGCTTGCTTTCTCTTGGACAGACTTGATGACTTCAACACTTGACCTTGAAACATTGTTTCTTGAAGTATTAAAAACACCTAGAACTACCCAATTACAAGTAGAGTGCGTTTTGTCAAAGGATTAGCCAATTTACATAAATAAGTGACATATGTTCTTAAATAAGTTAAAACATATATGTCCTAACACGAGGAAAAGAATTTTCCATGAATGCAAACTACATTGCTCAGGTACTTCGCATCACCAGACCAAGAAATGTGGATTGTACTTCATATGATGACAAAGTAATTCAAACACAAGACATCCTTCAAGTTCTGGGGAATGAACATGAAGTGGGAAGCATAGGATCATCTATAAGCACTGCCTTGTTTTCACCTGAATTGACAACTCTAAAGCTAATCATATTCTCCGATCTCAACCCACTGTCAAACACTGCCTTCATCAGTCTTGGAAGGGCTAAATTTTTATGTGACCTCATTATCGGTGCTCCGATTGACATTTGTGCTCACATATTCTAGACCATTGGGAAAACAGCGGCTCGTTCAGCAACACGAACAATTCTTCCATTCTGTAGTCTAATCATGAAGATTGTACTTTATGAAGGTGTTAGTCCTTCATCAGATGAGAAAATCTTGCCTCCTCCCCGACCAATATCAATACACACTCTCCAAGCAAGCAAGAGTCACTCATCTAAGAAACCTAAGATTGAGCCATCCCACATGCATCTCCATCTGTTTATGCTACAGTTACCCCTGCACAATCAACTGGCACCACGTCTGTTCCTCCTGGATTCCAAACTCCTAGACAAAGTTACTTCATTGAAAATGTGCTTCATCGGATTTTTGATTTGGAACGGCTTCTTAACTCCTTTCACAGTCAAACTCAAATGCGTCTCAGAACCATTGGTTACAATTAGATAACATACAACAGAAGCTGGAAGACAGCCTTTAGCTATTCATGCCAAAAAGGGAGAAAGCAGCACAATAAGGGGGAGAGAAGCTTAAGAATGAAGAATGAAAAGGAGTCTACATACTGAAAGGGGGAGTGTTTATAGTTGCTACATACTCTATTATGTTTATTATAGTTTTTATCCTGTGTTGATATGGTTTTTATACTTTTGGAAAATGTGTGGTTCACTGATACAGTTATTTATTTCTGTAGTTTTTTCAATATACATTTTGATGTTACTCAGCATATCTTACTTTTTGTTTTGGGTTGTACCTAGTACCTTTGTAGGTTTTTAAGGTTTTTGTTTTTGTTTTGTATCCACATTGCTTTTGTAAGCTTTTAGGGTTGTTTCTATGCACTTTGTAGGCTTTATGGTTTGTAGCTTGCTTTATGCAGCCTATGTGCTTTGTTAAATCAGTACTTATAACTAAATGTTATGCATTTCCTTATAAGTACTGTCACTCTTGTGCATGTATTATGCATTGGTTGAGTGTTGGTCATTCAAGTGATTTGCCTTGTGTTTGTCAGCTTGAATGTCCGGATGTTCATTCCAAGTGTGAATGAGCATTGTGATCACTTGGTTATAGTGATTGCTTGTTGAGGTCTTGCCATGGTGTATTGCTATATTCCATTTTGCTTGATCACATTATACTTGCTCTATATGCATTACAAGTTTTCTGCATACAATGAACTTATTGTGTTGTTGTGTTTCAGGAGTTACTTGTTCTTATGGTTCAAGAGCTACACAGATTCTAGAGTTAGGTGTGAGTGAGTTTTCCAACTGTTCCCAACTGACGCATTAAGTCTAGAGTTTGTTATAGGGTTTTGTCACGAAATAGCCAAAGGGGGAGATTGTAAGGTTGAAATTTATCAACCATCTTGTTGGCTTTATTTTGTGCCAATTTGCTTGTAATATAGTACTTAGTAACCCTGTATTTAGGTGAGATTCATGTACGGGTAGTGTGTGAAGAGAGTGTGAAGAATTTCTCAACTTTGTGCCAAGAAGCAGGGGCTCGCGGCTAGGACTTGCGACTGACTCGCGACTTGCAAGCCGCCAACTGCTGTGCACGTGAGAAGCATGCGGGGAGATGAAGGGTCACGCCAGCTGTTGCACTACAGGACAAAAGTTCCAGGTTGGCCAGGCTGTTATCTCGTGACTTGAACTCGTGACTTGGACCAGTCGCGAGGCCAAGCCGCCAACTAGCCCTGTTTGGGAAAAACTGACTCTTCATATTCCAAACACACACCACTATATATAGATCCTTATACCCACAAAATGTAGAGAGCTTCCAGAGAGAATTTTGAAAGAGAAACCCTAGAGAAAAACAAGATTGCCTCATCCCCAATCTTCATTAAGAGACTATTCAAATTCCTCTACCCTCTTCCTCTCCATTGATACATCCTTGAGAGGTCTTTGACCAAATCCTTTTCTCATCACACCCATGTCTGTGAGAAGATTCATTTTGGTGTTAAGGAAAGCAGTTTGGAAGGAACCAATATTCATTGGTTGATGCTATAGGTTATAGCAGAATCCAGTAAGCTAGAAAAGAAAAAGGTTCGGCGCAAGCTCGTTGGAGCAGGAAGCTTGGAGGGCTTAGGTACTTGGGTAGATTAGGCTTGGAGGGTCTATTGTTGTTCATGTATCCCAACTACATTTTCTAGTGGATTATTGGCTGCTTGGAGGGTGGTGAAAAGGTTTTACACCAAGGGCTTCGATTTCCTCTTCAATAACACATCGCGTGTTGTCCTTGTGTTTGCATCTCTCTTCCCTTTATCTTTACCATTTAATTACTGCTGTGATTGTGATTATTTATGGTTTAGATTGTTTATCAATTCTATTATAAGCTTGTTATCATTTTCCACACATACATTGTTTGGTATAAAGCTTGAATTGGAAATTTTGTAATTGAGGGTCTAAACGTTCATAGTGTTTTCAACGCTATTTGAACATTCATATGCATATCATACCCATTGTAAAATGTCTTGTAGACATTTGCTTGGATTTTAGGGATTTTGTGATGTACACTGTTTGGTATTTGCATCACTACTCAAGTGTTTTTGCTTTTTGCCCTAGGTTGTTCATGGAATGTTTTGAGCACACACTCACTTTGTGATATGTTTAAAAGTTTATGATAAAACTCTGCTGTGTTTTGTTGATTGTGTGTTCTCTTATAACAAGCTGTGTCTGAATTGAGCTGTAGACTAAATATTTGGTTTAACTCTTTGTCCTTGTCAGTGCTTCTAATTTGTTACTAATTGTTTGGGTTACCATATTTGTGCTCTGTTTTTGTGGTCTTTGTTGCTATAGTTTTGCAGATGACTCCTACAAAGAAGAAAACCACTGCAAAGAATGGTGACAAGAGGTTGAAAATGGACAATATAGAGTTCAAGTCTACCAAACATTTTGAGAGATACACTCAGTTCTACTTAAAGGCACCCATCATCCAAGAAAGATTTGTGATTTGGTTGATTTGAAGGACACTTTTATTCCCAGTTGTTTTCAGAACAGAGGTTGGGATAAGCTACTGAGTGATCTGCCTGGGCTATGTGAACCTCTGATTAGAGAATTCTATGCTAATACTGTTTTAAGAGAGGATGAGATCAACTGTTGGATACGAGGACACAAATTCAACATAGATCTAAATGATATTGATGGTGTTGGGGTTTGAGAACTTGGACCGTGATTTCACACACTACAAGGATAGGATGCTTTCCATAGAAACTGTCCAATCTCTTATTGGTGAGTTAGAGAGAGGAGATGCCTCAACACTACTGCTTTTCCAGTTGACATGAGATGTCTTACAGTGATCATGATGTTCAATTTGTACCCCATGAAGAAGATGACCACCATTAATAATGCTAGAGGCATTTTTCTTATGGAGCTCAAGTTGAAAACCTACATTGATATAAGTGCTCCTATCTTCTTCATCATTGCTGATGAGACAAGAACCACTTCAAGGGCAAAGCTGATTTTCCCTAGTCTATTTATGAGGCTTTTTAGAGCAAAGGGTATGGACATTCCTCGAGACATCAGTCTCATGCCTACTCTCTCAACCATTAATACTCTAACCATTACACGGATAAGAGTTTATCTTCTAGGTGATGAAGAGTAGGGTGTCAAAGAAGAAGGAGAATCAATGGAGACTGAGACAGTAGCTGAAGGACAACCATGAAGTTCAAGAGGCCATGGCAAAAGGAGCAGAGCTTCATCATCCTTTGAAGTACCTCCAGATGCATTCCAAATCATACTTGAAAGGATTGATGGACTCCAAGATGTCCAAAATGAGCAATCTAATAGGTTGGCTGCAAACCAAGAGAAGATGAATCTACTTTTAGCAAAGTTTGACAGTTTTACCACCCAGCAACAGCCCTTTTGGCCATTCCGGTCAAAAAAGGGGAGAATTTTAGAGAAGAAGAAAGGGTAGCTCTTGAGGGTGAGTACCATTTATCATTTTGAGGGGGAACAAAACCAGAAACTTCTTTTAAGCATCCTATTTTATGTTATCTACGTTTTTGTTGTTATGTTTTGGATATGTTTTATTATGGGTTTGCTCAGTTCTGTGTTAAATACTTTAGTTTTATGCATATATAAGTTTATATTCAATACTCTATATATTTTTGTACCCATTTTTTGTAGCCTAGTACTTGTTCTTAAATGTTATGCATTTTCTTTAAATACGTCACTCTTGTGCCCTTGTTAGATTTTATATCTTTGATGCAATTACTTTGAGTTTTTGTACCGGTTGAGTGTTAGACATGCAAATGATACTTTGCATTGAGCTTATTAGCTTGCATGTCTGGATGCTCATTCCTTGTGTGAATGAGCATTGTGGTCACTGTTTATAGTGATTGTTCATTTTTGGTCAAGCCCTGCTTTATTGTTTTAATCTATATTGCTTGATCGCATCGTTGGATAATAAACTTGAATTAGTAATTTGGGGGTCAAAACGTTAAAGTTATTTTACACACTATTTAAACATTCAGGCTTGAATAATAGTTTGGTGAAAACGTGTGACAGTGGCTGAAAGAAATTGAGAATTTGATGACAATAAAGTTATATCGTAGACTCATAGTATCCCGAAAACAATAAAAATAGGTTGGGACGCACGCACGTATAAAATACCTTGAAAGAAACTCTCTCTCTCTCTCTCTCTCTGTCTCTCTCTCTCTCTCTCTCTCTCTCTCTCTATATATATATAACTTGGTATGAAATAATAATCTCTTCTTATTAATCATGAATGCCAAGACTGGCTATTTATCTGGTGTACAACGAGGCTCTCATAAAATAAAGCCACTTCCTAACCTTCCAGGTTCGAAACTCATTACTTTTTTTATTTTTTATTTTTTTAGGTGCAACGAGTGAGCCACACACAAAGAATAATCCTTCATCTTCCTCAAACCCACGTAAAGATTGAATCTCATATCTTTATTATAACGCCAAGTGACCATACCAACTTGTCTTGATGGTCTGGCTCTATTCAATGAAAAGTTAAAACAATATGATCTGGCTTAAGCCTACGGCCTACCAATAGATATTACCCTCTAAATCTTTTTCTTCTTCTTCTTCTTCTTTCATTTTTTTTTTTTTTTTGGAGAAAAAACCCTCAAAATCTTAAGATTAAAAAAAACACCTTGGCACATTGAAGTTATTTTGACTCATTTAACTGAAAATTACGCATATTGCTGGCGAAACAGTTATGTGCCTGTTATGGTTCAGAGATTAAGCATATTTCTGGCAAAGTAATTTGGGAAAAATCCTTGGTAGATGTGCTCACCAAGAAAAGGATATCTTGTTTTTGGTGTATATAGCCAACTCTCTCACAAGTCACAACATGTGATGTAAGACTCCGACACTGGTGTATTGGCTTGAATAATGGTTTGGTGAATACGTGTGACAGTGGCTGAAAGAAATTGAGAATTTGATGACAATAAAATGGTATCGTAGACTCGTAGCAGGGACGGACGCAGGATTTTAAGTTGGGGGGGGGGGGGGGGGAGATAAGAAAATATTTTCTTCAAATACGCATCCATATAATATTAATAAACTATCAACCAAGACAAATACCCAAAAATTATTGTTTCTTAATATATTAAGATACGATCATCTACTAACAAAAACAAAAGATATGAAACACTATTGTTTCTTTATACAATCATCTATGAAAAGGGAACTCGACGCTCTTTCAAATCTTCAAAATCATCTACGATTGAATCCAAATTAAATGTCGAAGCTATATCCTTTTCAATGTATAACATAAAAGAGTCCATCAAAAAATCATCTTCCATTTTGTTTCGAAGGTTAGTTTTGATAATTTTCATAGCTGAAAGTGCTCGCTCTATAGTAGCAGTAGAAACTGGAAGAGTAAGCACAAGTCTTACTATTCTATAAACAAGTTTGTAGTATTCTGAATTTCTAGTTCTCACTAACCATTGAGACAACTCAAATAAACTTTCAATTCTTTGAACTCTGGATCCTGGACTACATTATGCTCAAAATGATAAAGCTCCTTCTTCAACACTTGTTTATCATAATCTGTGAAATCTTATGGATAGAAATTCTCTACCAACAAACAAAAATCACTACTTCTGAAAGATTTTAATGCCTCTCGAGGTTCTAAAGCTGAGCTAAGCCTAAGTAACTCCATTGCATCTTCATCAAATCGATAATTTAGTTCCTGTAGTTGAGAATTTATTGTAGCATAAAAAATATTTACTCGATAATGATGCTCAATTGTAATGTTATCTTGCTGATTACGAGCTCGACCTCGCCTCAAAACATAATAAGCATTCATATCCAGGACATCAATGCAATGCTTCTCACAAAATGATATCACAGTGGTGAGTAAGCCATCCCATCCATCATCTCTAAATTTTTGGATAAGTGCTTTAGTAGATGAAACTAAATGCATGGCATTTAAAATGTCTTGAGATTGGCTTTGCAAAGCTTGACAAAGTTTATTAGTGATCTCCATAGTTTCCTTCTCAAGATGCAAGATGAAGACATTTTCAAATAAAGTTAAACCCTCATAAGCTACTCTGCTTCTGCCCGATGTTCTCCATCAATTGCATCATCAATTATATTTTGTAAAACTTCAATAGTTGAAGTAAACATCCTTAATAAGCTAGAAACTGATCTAAAATGTGAACTCCAACGTGTTTCTACAGGTCATTGTCAATTTGATTAAGTACACTTCTAGTCTCAAGCTCTTCAAGATCAATCAAACGTGCTATTTCATTAGCATTGGCAATTTTCAATTGCTCATTGCGCTTGCATGAAGCATTAACAATTTTGATCAGAAAGAGCAATGCAAGAAAAAAATGACTAATGCATTAACTTGTTTTGATGCTTTTACTAATGCCAATTGTAAGCGATGTGCAAAACAATGGATGTAATAAGCATATGGGCAATCATTCAAAATCAAAGCTTGTAATCCATTCCACATACCTCGCATGTTGCTTGCTCCATCATATCCTTGCCCTCGAATATTTTGTATATCTAAGCAATGTTGAGATAACAAAGAATATAACCCCTTCTTTAGAGTCAAAGCCGCAGTGTCAGCAACATGAATAAGCCCAAAAAAACGTTCTTTGACAAAGCCTTCTGCATCAACATATTTAAAAACCACAGTCATTTGCTCTCTCATGGACTGCAAACNCTTGTCGCAAAACATCCCCGATAGTAATTTATCAATTTTAACTAAATTAAAAAAAAAAAAATCACATGAATTAAGATTTGAGTGGATTTTGAACCTAAAAATTTTAAAACCCAAAAAATTATCAAAATTTTTTTTTTCCTTCTTTATTGGGAAGAATAGGAAGAACTCAAAACAGAACATGAATTCATGTTCTTCAAGCTTTGGACAGCCCCAAATGGAAAAAATAAACAAAACAAATATTATGTTGAAGAGCCCCACACTCTCTCACCTGATTCAAAGCAAAACTAAATTCAAAGCCCCTCTCTCTCTCTGTCTCTTCAGATTAAGACTCAATTGTCACCTTCACAACCATGGTTTTCAGATCTTGTCTCTCCTTATCTCAAGTTCTCTTCTCACACAAACTCTCTCTCTCTCTCTCTCTCTCTCTCTCTCTCTCTCTCTCTCTCTCTCTCTCAATTTAAACCTTCGACCATTATTGTATGGTGTTTGGATTTGAAACCCATAAATCAAAACGGTGAATGATTAAAGCTTGAGGAGCTTCGGCTTGGGTTCCTCGCGGTGAAATAGAAGTAGAAGATCAGATGGTTGTGATTGGTTTAAAGATCGGTGAAGGATTAAAGCTTGTGGATGTAGATGTGGCGGGTTTGGAGATTTCGGATCATTGGTTTAAGTTGAGTTTCAGGTCATTGTGATTTTGTGTTTGGTTTCAAAGAATAAGAAAATCTTATCAAAGATGGGTTATTGGGTTGTTGCTGAAGATCGATTGATGGGTTTGTGTTTGTGTTTTTTGTATTTGGGTGACAAGAAATGGTAAGAAAATGCTAGAAAATTTGGGCATATGTTCTTATATTTTCTTTTTAATTTTGTTAAAATTGATAAATTAATTTTTTTAATTGATTGTTGATGTGGCATTTTTAATATTATTTTAATAGCCACATCAGCATTTTGTGTGCCAACATGTACTCTATTTGTCACGTAGGCTATTTTCCATTAGTAAGATGATGGTATGAACTAAAATGGAATAGTTTTTTTTAAATTTATTTTGAGGACTAAAAACGTATAAAACAAAAAAGTAAGGACCAAAGTGAGAATGAGGTGAAAATGTAGGAATGAAAATAATATTTCTGCCAATTCCAAATTATGAAGATAGAGTAATCCAAACACCATACAATAATGGTCGAAGGTTTAAATTGAGAGAGAGAGAGAGAGAGAGAGAGAGAGAGAGAGAGAGAGAGAGAAAGAGAGTTTGTGTGAGAAGAGAACTTGAGATAAGGAGAGACAAGATCTGAAAACCATGGTTGTGAAGGTGACAATTGAGTCTTAATCTGAAGAGACAGAGAGAGAGAGGGGCTTTGAATTTAGTTTTGCTTTGAATCAGGTGAGAGAGTGTGGGGCTCTTCAACATAATATTTGTTTTGTTTATTTTTTCCATTTGGGGCTGTCCAAAGCTTGAAGAACATGAATTCATGTTCTGTTTTGAGTTCTTCCTATTCTTCCCAATAAAGAAGGAAAAAAAAAATTTTGATAATTTTTTGGGTTTTAAAA
Organism: Quercus suber; assembly: GCF_002906115.3. NCBI lineage: Eukaryota > Viridiplantae > Streptophyta > Magnoliopsida > Fagales > Fagaceae > Quercus > Quercus suber. Next base: position 748,890 of record NW_027069779.1, on the reverse strand, counting down.
TTTTTAGGTTCAAAATCCACTCAAATCTTAATTCATGTGATTTTTTTTTTTTTAATTTAGTTAAAATTGATAAATTACTATCGGGGATGTTTTGCGACAAGGGCCGAAAATGCGAGAATGACTCAAATCTCCCCTTAGGTTCTTTAAAGGTGTTTATTGTGGAGAATCAAGTTCAAAATTCTAAATGTATAATGAACAAAAGGCTAATGATACTTTGACAAGAAAGAATCAAAATGCTAATAACAAAAGTGTAGAAAAAAGTGTAAAAACATAACAAGTCTGAAACTTCAACCCACAGTGACCGAGAAGAGGAAAATGAGATAGGTTGTGAGGAAGAGAGGGAAGGTTCTCCTGTACCCATATTTTCACCCTTAAGGTTTAGAATTGTGAGAATGTTTCCTAGCTCAATGGGTTTTTGCTCTCAAGTTTCAGCTTTATGGGGAAAACGTGATTCAACAAGTTTGAAATTTCGACTCACAGTTACTGAGAATAGGAAATTGAGAGAGGTCGTGAGGAAGAGAGGGAAGGTTCCCCTATACCCATATTTCTACCCCTAAGATTCGGAATTGTGAGATTGTCGACTAACTGAATGGGCTTTTGCTCTGAAATTTCAGGTCTCTAAGTAGAATGTGATTAGTTTTGTTTTGAACTGATGAGAGAGTTTTATATAGAGTTTGAAGTGTTGCCAATAACTGGTTTTTGAGTAGTGAAAGAGGCTTTTATCTCCCATGATACTAATTTGGTGTTTTGGCTTAGGTTGCTTTTGTTTAGGGGAGAGTTTGGCATGCTTTTAGCATGATTTTGGAAACAAAGTTGTTTCCTCTTCATGGCTACTGTCTCTAGTCTTTGCAGGCCTTAGAAAACTACATTTGGGTGGCTGAGTAGGTTAGGCTGTTCAGCATTTTTCTTAGAGTCAGCTGTGTTTTGGTGTGGAAAATGAAGCTGGGATAAAAATTAGGGGCACAATCACCCAGAGCATGAAAGCTCTTTTGAGGTGGAAATTTTGGGTACAAGACCTCCTCTATGAGCCTGAGGTGCTACCAGTGTCCCTTATCCACTTGGTGGCACGCATAGGTTGGGCTCATGCAAAAGGTCCGAAAGGAACCGACCCATACCCTCCAAACTACACTTCCTCAATTTTCCCCATAAGTCATATGGGCTTGGGTCATGCTTAAAAAAATAAAATAAAATATAATACATGAATTTAGCCCACAATGAAGTCGGGCTTATTTGAATTGGGCTTGTATAAAATATGTCGTGAAAATGGGTATCAACTATTACTTTTAAAAAATTTTATATGCTGACATGACAATTTTAAATGTGAAATAAAATTTATTATTATTATTTTAATAACCACGTCTACATTCTATGTGCCAACATGTACTCCATTTGCCATGTAGGCTATTTTCCTTTAATGAGATAATAGTAGGGACCAAAATTGAACGATTTTTTATTTGGTGGACTAAAAGTAGTAAAAAAAAAAAAGTATAGACTAAAGTGGAAATAAGGTGAAAATGTAGGAACGAAAATATAATTCGATCTGTAACCAGGATCTAAATTCACCTAAAAAGGCCAAAAACTAGAACTAAAAGAATCAACAATGCTGGACAGGATCAGCAATCTACCAGAGTCTCTCCTCTGTCATATCCTCTCCTTTCTCATAACCAAACATGCTGTTATCAGAAGCCTTTTGTCGAAGCGATGGAGGAGTCACTGGACTTTGGGTCCCAACTCTCGACTTTGACAGAGCTGAATTTATGGGGATATCATCTTTCCCTATGATGTCTTCTTGGGATCGGTACAGGGGTTTTACATTTGCGCATATCGTGTCTAGAGTCTGGGCTCTTCGCAGTGCCAATCCCCTAAAAAAGTTGCGCCTCTGCCGAAATTAGTTTGCAGTATTTTTCTTAATCCTCCTCCTTCAGCCACAGGATTTCCAAGTCTCAAGGTTTTGCATCTTCATTTGAAGCAGTGAAGAATGCAAACCCAGACTCTTTCTCCAAATTCCTTAGTTGCTGCCCTATCCTCCAAGACTTGTACCGACAACACTGAAAAGATTACAATTTTGTATCCATCCTCAGCACTTCAAAATAAACGCCCCATCTCTCGAGTACATTTATTTCGCAGGTCATCTAAGTAAAGCCATTCTGTTGGGAAACCTATCCAACTTAGTTGAAGCAGTCCTTGAGACCACAGATATAGATGTAACTGATATTCGAGAATATGGAAATAGGGTATGTGTCTTCATCAGAGCACCCTATAATGTTAAATCTCTGCATTTGGACTCACGCACCACAAAGGTAAAACATGTTTGATACTTCTTCTTGGACAAGTAGTAATATTGTTGTTGTGACTTATGATTATTATGTTGTCATGTGCAATGCCTTCGCAATGCATTTGATTTTGATCCTCCCATGTTTCATAAATTGGCCTACTTGAAATTTTAATTTGGGTTTGGTCGTCATTCTCTTATAGAGCATTTGCTACCACTCTTGCTTCATCGGGCTCCTAAACTTGCGGTGCTTATCTTTGATAAGGTATGTTAAATATCATATGAAGATACAATTTTTTCCCCCTAAAACCTCCTTAATTGAACTATTTCTTTGTTAGTAGGGAACGAGCTTTTCTTCGGATGATGAGACATCTTTTGGTGTATGGGAATCTTTTGAATCTTGGGAATTACTCAGTTATGAAGAAGAAAGTTTAAGTTTTGAGAAGATGTTTTTTGAGAATATTCCTAAATGTCTGTCATCACACCTGATAACTTTTCGTTTTCAAAGATTTGTGGGGGTTAAAATTAAAAGGATGAGGTGGAATTATTAGACGTATGCTAAAGTGGGCAACAGTCTTAACGACAATGTCCAGTGGCAGCTTTAGGAATTTTGTTGAGGGGGTTATTAAGAAACTTGAACCAAACAAATTTTAATAAAACAAAAATTGAATATATTGAGTTATCAAAAAGAAAAAAAAAAAAAAAAAAAGAAGGCAAATATATGAAGTTTTACAATTTTCTTTAGAGTTTTCATATTTTAAAATCATTACAATATAGTTTATTATCAATTGTCATTATTTATTGTTAATGTTGGTAAGTGTGACCATTTTAATTTGTTAAATTTGTATAACATTTTTAATTTTTATGAAGTTGTCATTAGGTATTTGGAGTATTATTTTTATAAAAAATATTTCAAATTAAATAACAAAACTCAACCCATTGTCACCGTATTAAATTGGCCCACATAGCTATATTCATCCATACATAAGTAATACGCTAAGTATCTACATAACTAATAAAATGCTTAAACAATTACTAATTTTACTATTTTGGTTCTTGAATCACTAACTTTATAACAAAATTATTATAACATGATAATAATATAAACACATGTAACAAACCCTCCATATTTTATAATTATTAAATTATATAAAGTTATATTATATTTGTAGTACACAATGCACAAACTTATCTTTAGGGGTAAATTATACTAATAAAAAAAAGGTTTTTCTAAAGTAAGGTAAAATGCTTAAGCTAGGGTTTTTCAATACTTTATGTATATAGGCTAAGAATAATGCTAGGCACAATAAATTTCATAACATTTTTCACACCTAATTGAGTCGGTAGAATATAATTAGTAGCAACTAGGGCCTAGGGGTGTTTGCGAAATTGCCCAGTACACAAGACCGCGCCTAAACCAATCAAAATCACTTGTAAAATGGAGTAATACACAACATTGTAGGTGAAGGTGGAAAAAACTTGCGGCTTGTAGTTCTGTGTTAAGAAAATTGCAATTATATATATATATATATATATATTAAATATATATTATATAAACTAGGTGTTGATGACTTCATCCTTTAAATGTAAAAATGAGGCTTTTCATGCCTAAAAAGTTGTTGGGCTATTCTTAATCAACCCAAAAGAAAGAAAAATCAACTCAACATTTTAAAAACTAGCCCAAAATAAAGGAAAATTCAGTTTGAGCTAAGCCGAACTAGCCCAAAACAAAGGAAAAATCAGTTTTGGGACCATCACTATTTTCACTTTATGACACATCAATTACAGGCTACCACATCAATTGTTTGAAGTTTGTTTTCAATTTTTTTTCCTTTTTTTTTTTTGTGGTTTGTTTAGATAATAAAATTTGGGCATGTGGATTTGGATTTAGGTGATTAAAATTCAAGCACTTTGTTGAATTAATTCTAGACTCAAAAAATTTTAGAAACCCTTAAAACATAGTACTTCAATAGATTCTAAATTTTAAATTTTATAATTTCAAATTATCATAAGTATAAACCAATTTTAACAAGGAATTTTAAATTTTATAGATTTAAAATCAAAGACAAGCATTATCCAAATGCAACGTTGTGTACTAGACTTTCTCATAGGCCTGTTGCATGGCCGGTCAGATAAGAAATGGCACTGTGAAAATGATTTTCCTGTAATATAGCCGTACGGGTTAAGAATGCAAAGTTTAAAGGGCGCTTCTTTGGCTGCTCGGAATTTTATATCCTGGAGCATTGTACACCATTTTAGGAAAACATCATCAGGCACAGTCACATACAGATATAGTGACTAATGTAGTCATATTATTTTATAATTCTTGTAGAAAGTTTTCCCATATAAGTTGGATAATGGTCATCGCATGTCTTATGGCCTATTTTGTAGAGGAGTTTGAATAATGTTGTTTGTAATTTTTTGAAATACGTGTAGGTGAAAAAGTGTATGAAAATATATGTAAGGTTGTTTAAAAACTAAAAATGTGAGTTTGAGCTTGCCTACCAAATAAGCCCTTTGAAATTATGGACCAAGATGTTCAAATTCACTATAAGCTGTTTCTCACCACCCCCACCCCCACACCCCTGCCCCCCCAACCCCCCTCCCCCCCCCCCACAAAAAAAATGAAAAAGACAAATTGAGAACACAAATATATATATATTTTTGTTTATTGGTAATTAAGGCATATGATAAAAGGAAAAGGGGGCCAAGGCCACACAGAACAATAGTAGAGTAGACCAGACAAGTTCAAAGTTAAAAAATGAGATACATAATGATGAGAATTGAAGGCAAAAAAAAAAAAAAAAAGACAAATTGGCTGCTGCTCTCTTGTAATCCCTTTGTGAACACTATAGTTTCAATTTGGTGAGTTGTTCTCCAATTTATAATGTTTTCAAACTTGAGAATGTAAGATTTTTTTTTTTACTTAATGTGTGCAACATATACATCATTATTCTAAGAGATAATTTCAACCTACTACATTCGCTCATGATAATTAACACCAATTAGTTTTTGGCATAGACAATGATCGAACTCCAAATTTTTTATTCGACCACATTCTTTAGTTAACTTGGACATCAATATTTTGTGTTTGAAGAAAACCAAATTGGTTGGAATACAATAAAGGTTGAGAGATGGGCGGGATAACCCAATTATTGGTTCTTGATTACTTATTTGGCAGTTAGCACACCTTATTTCTTGTGTATGGGGTCTATTATTACTATATGGACTAAGTTACAGCTCTCTATATATGGGTTAGGGTTTCATATAACAGCTTGTTAATGTCAGGTTGGTTCATGATAGATCACTGCATGAGTCTCATATTCGGAATCTTTGGACTAGACAAGAGGATGTGGTAGATAATGCATCCATGCATGGTATATTTTTCTAGACTAGAGGAAGGGCAGAAGACTACTCTGCAAAACAAAACGGTTTTCTTGCAGCTATGGACTCGTGTGTGTTGTGTACTTGTGCATAGTTATAATCATGAATAAGTCCTCGTGGTTGTATAGTTCTTGTGGTATTAAATGTTACTGCTACGAGTTCAGTCTAATAAATAGAGTACTGTCATTTTAATATAATGCTATGGACAATTTTTTCACAACAAATTTCACAATTACAAAAAAATGATGAATGATGGATACAAGCATAGACCCACTTGTTTTCTACTGCTCACAGTCAACAATTCCAAAAACTGTGATATAAGTTGTGAAAAAAGTTGTGTTGGTTTAAATATACAGCAATTGGGTACATTGATATATCAGGATTTTTAACCATGTGTGTGCAGACAGAATGTGTAGTAATACAGTAAAATGTGATTAAACATTAACCACCATCAACATGCAAAAAAATTTGAAGCTTCCACCTGAATATCATGACAGAGCTAATGAGCTCTACACTGTTAGACTACCCTACAAAAAGATGTCAACTTTGCAATAAAGCAGAAGAATAGGCCACTTTTCAAATATTTAGATTTTCACTAGATTGTAGCAATTCTTATTTATATCAGGCAGGACCAAGTCACAATAAACTTCACAGGCAATTGACACATTCAGCTCTAATATAACAGTCCCAGGTGAAATTCGGTGAAACAAAGCATTCAGACGAGGGTTGTCTAAACTAATTGTTAGAGAAAGATAATAACTGTTGTACTGCCTGGTCAGGTACTTCAGGAAGAAAATTTTTAGGCACTCAATACATAACTTTTAAATTTTAATACAAGCTTTTGCAATTTATATACTTTGCTTTTTGCTGCTACAATTCCTATTTGGCAGGCTTGTTCTCAAACTAGTTATTAGCTCTTGCTGCTTTTAGCTCAGCAACTGCTCTCTCAAGCCTGCATATCCGAGCCTCAAGCTCCAATCCCGGCATCTCAGTTTTGCAATAGCTACTGCTTTTCCCATAATTTTCTTTGACATGCACCACAATGTTTGTTGGATGTTCCACTTCTCTCACAGTTACATCTGTCAAAATTTTCTCCGCTTCACCCATTAAACCTTCACTCTGGATGTCCTTTGCCTCTGGTATCATCAGCAAGTTCTTTTTAGGAGCTCCACCATCAGCTGTTGAGTGTGACATTTTTTGAGATACAGAGACTGGAAAAGGTTTAACATCAATAGCCAGTCTTTTCTCACTCAAAGTTCCCAGGAGTTTAGTTTCCTTGACAGTGTCCATTTTAAAACATTCTACAAAAGAACTAGGTGGAACAAAGACATTGTAATTTTCCATCTTTCTAGATTAAACTCGAGGAATTCTTCTTGAATCTCTAGGCCGGGTAACGAAATTCTTAATTGCATCTTTCTGAGCAGACATTGATTGCTTCCACCACTCAAAGTATCTCATGGTAACATCTGCCTCAAAAAGGCGTGGTGGTATGTACAATTTTGAATCACCAATTGATCTATTGTAATGGCTCCAAGCAATACCCTGGCTCATATTATATCGAACAACATGACCTGGAAGATCTTGATCAATTCCAAATTGCATTGCAACTCGGTGTGGGAGGTACTGTTGAATGCAGTGTAGTCCAAGAAGCTCACTGACTCTTAAGCATAGAGCAAACGACTCCAACTCTTTGTCCAAAGCAGCATCAAGTGACACCCACTGTTGTTTTTCTCCATAGAACTTAGGAAACAACCAATTATGATTTGCTGCTATAGCATAAGGCCGCCACTGAAAACTTTCTCCAGCAGTGTCTATAGCCAACCTCACATTCTCAATACTCACTTTTTTCAGTTTGGACCAGCGAGCAGGCCTTGGCTCACATTGTGAGATGGATATGGGACTTGGCCGTAGTGCTGGGAATCTCTCCCAAGCCCAAAGCTGGACTAATTGAAAAGGTGCAGAAAGATTAAGCACCTCTTCAGTATCCAATTTTGTTGAGGCAACTAATTTCTCTTTCAGCAAACCCAAATCAGTATAAATACTGGAGAGGACTGCTGGTGCAAGCGCAATTCGAGTTCCTCTAGCCAAGAGTATTGCAATTGGAAAATTTTGCCTTTCAATGCGATACTCACACAATGGGAAGACAAACTTAGACAACCAATATGAGAGGAATGCTTCATGCTCAAGTTTGCTACCACTCCCCATGAAATGTTCCAACCATTTATGCTGACTGGCTGTGAAGCTAAGACTTACTCTTCTGTTTGCTTCAAGCAAAATCTCATGAATTTCTTCCATTTCTTTGGTAATAAGAGGGCTTAAGACAGAGTCACCCAAAACAGAGTAGCCCCCTAAAGCCATCATATCTTCCAAAGTAACAGTGGCTTCTCCCCAAGAGAAGATGAATGTATTGGTCTTAGGACACCATTTTTCAGCAAGACCAAGAATCAAATCTTGGTGTCTACATATTGAATATTTGGAGCACATTATTGCTTCATATATTCCACCTTCCTTCCATATGGATTGGTACTTAGAATGCAAGCTTGCAACCCACATTTTCCAATTCTCATCCATAAGACGCCAACCTTTGAAATGAACCTTCAGAGGCAAATTTTCAAGCTCAGAAATGGTGGGTTCCACAGAGAGAAAAGGTGGAGGAAGTTCATCAATGGAAGACACAGAGGGTTTAAGAAAATGGGCTATTCTCAGAGTTGGGTTGCCACCAGTTGGTGACACCATGAGCTCCTCTCTCTCCTCAAAGATGGCATATATAGGTTCAACCATTCTTGGGGTTTCAAGGTTTTGCACAAAGGACAAAATTGAAGGGAAATTGATAGAAAATAAAGGAATGTACCATCACTCTTCAAAGTTAAGGATTGGGGTTTATAAGGGAGAGAATATAAATTGTGAAGTTGGTAGACATATTCTATATTATATGAAATATTCTACATTAATAAGGAGAATAACAAAAAGGAAAGAGCTAATCACCACTTGATGGTCAAGAACTGCGAGGGACTCTTATGGAAGATGATGGATGGTTACCACTTACCAGCTCATAGTTATCCTCTGCTTGATTCTTGAGAAAAAACAAAAAAGAAAATCAAAGGGCAATCCTTTCAATCTCTTTCCTGAGAGTCCCTAGCCTCTGCCGCGAGCTAATGGTAAGAGTTGATGGGTATATTTTACTAGTCTGGTTCTTGGGAAATGAGAGAAAGGAAAGAGCTTTACCTTCATTAATGAATAACAAAAACTCTGAGAAGGGATTCTATGGAAGACAAAGGCTTATATGAGTTTCATTTCTCATAAAAGTGCATTCTCCGTTTGGTTCCCGGGAAAGAAGGAACAAATGGGAAAAACCTTAAAACCTCGGAGGATTTTTCCTAAAATACAACACTGGAATCTATATAATAGAAGTATTTAATGTTGTAATAACATTTTATTATCGTATCAAAACATTAATTAATTTTTAATTTATGCGGAGATTAAAATCCAAATGTCTTATTCAACCATCAATAATTCTACCAATTAAGCTAACTAAAATCTACAACATTGAATTACATAATTGCTCACATCACTATTTTTTTATTAATTTGTTCCTTAGGTTTATATATATATATATATATATATATATATATATTATACCATCCAAGATATTATTAGAGGAAAAAAACGTTCAAACGAATGTGTAAAGTCATTTGGTTAATATATTTAATATTATCAAAAATTAGATAACAAATCAATTAAAAAAAAAATAGTGATGTGGCCAATGATTCAATCCATTTCAGTCCATTCAGTCTAATTTAGTTCATTTCAATACACTTACTTAAAAATAGGAAAAAACAAGTTTGAGTTGAGATTACCTGTTCTTAATCTTAATTTATTAACAAAAGATAGATAACAAAAAACAATAATATTATTTTTAATTGTTTAATTTAATAATTTGTGGTACTATTATTTTTTTATGTTCTTTTTTCTCCCTTAGCTAGTATTCTAGTTTTCTGAGTGAATTACACAATTTTAGTATTTTAATACGATATCATTTGAATTTGAAGACCAAAATAACTTACACATAACTATGGTTCTCTTAAACTTTTAAATGATTGACCTATGCACATAAATTTTTTTTTTTTTTTTTTCTATTGACATGTGAAGCTCAGCTTGCAATGTGTGTGTTATTCAACATACCATGATATAAATTGCTTTATAAATAAATTTATTGTCCTTTTCATTCACTAATAAAATTATCATTTATATTTTCATACAAGCACTCAAAATAGTTAATTTGACAAAACAAGGCTAAATGAAGCAAGTTCTTGATATTTATGTTTTTGTTGGTGGTTGGAAGAAGTTCCAAACTCTTTATTGAAAAAAAAAAAAATCAACACAAAAATTGTAATTGTTTCATGCATTACGTGGTTTAGAGACTAGTAACCCCTAAATCCTAAATCCTATCATTGATAAATGTTTTATTAGTTGTGTTTGTTTGTAAGTTTGTTATAATTTTAAAAAAAAAAAATTATAAACCAATTTTTTTTTTTTATATAATAGGGGCATAAAAGTAAATTTATACGAACTACATTTAATGTCCTCTCATTTTTCTTCTCAACCAAGCAAAGGATTTTTACATCCCTCCACTTTTCAATTCCCACCATTTTCCACCCCCCAACCAAATGAAACCTAAAACCCAAAGGAAAGTAAACCCTAAATCCTAAGTCCTTGTACGTAGGGCCGCTCCATACTAAAGTCATGGTGGTCACATGACTACCCTGACTTGCAAAAAATTGTGTATATATATATATATATATACTTGCAAAAAAAAAAAATTATATACTAAATTAATCTATTTTGACCATCTAATAAAAATGTTAAAAACCTTGGCTTGAGAATAAATTAAAAAAAATTTGAGTTCAAAAAAATAAGACTAAGGCTACATTCACAAAACTTTTATAATAATTTCACAATAAATCCTACGTGGTAAATTATTACTAATTCTAATTTGAGCCCAACACTAACATCACTTTTTACTCCACCGATAACAGATTGTTGCATAAATACTAAAGTCATGGTGGTCACATGACTACCCTGACTTGCAAAAAATTGTGTATATATATATATATATGTGGGGGGGGGGGGGGGACCCAGAGCTACTTAATGGGCTCAGGACACCCTGTTAAGGACTATTATATTTCCGAGGAGCAATATGTAGTTGGGGCGGCCCATCTGAAGCAGGAAGCCCAAAAGCAAAGGGGGAGTACCGTCCGAGGAGGTCATCACTGGTCCGAAGACGTCTTACTCCTCGGCCACAAATAGCCTTGATCAAACAAACGTGTTGAAGATCCGAATAATCTTCCTAACAATCCCAATGATAATGATAAGTCCTGGGGTGGATCCAAAGATGATCAGAACTAAAAAATATCTAAAGGAAAAGCTGCTACCACTGTATTTAATGCACTGCAACAGCTTTTCTGGCCGCATTTATGTGGAGAAGACCCCTGAACAGTGTACCTCGGTTACCGCCACTCACAAAGGACTAAAGTGGACACATGACGTGACATACACTTGAGTAGATACGCAGATGAAGAACATGTGGACGATGTAGATGATAGGAGAGGAGGCTATATAAAGAAGAAGGGTCCCTGATAATAGGGGACGGAGAAGAGAGAGAAAAAGAGAGAGAGAAAAGTTTTACTGTAACTCTGAATGTTGTAATCACTGTTTACTTAATAAAACATCTCTTCGGACATTCATGCATGGAGTTGTTCAAGCATTAGTTCATGTTATCATCCCTGTAAGTAACCTAGCTAGCCATTGTGTACTTCATAACCAGCCTAGCTCTCTCGCCCACTCTCTACAAATTCATTGTCCTGGGTTCGCTGGGCCTTCAACCCATATCTTTTGGGCTTGGGCTACCAAAACTGACCCTACAATATATATACTTGCAAAAAAAAAATTATATACTAAATTAATCTATTTCGACCATCTAATAAAAATGTTAAAAACCTTGGCTTGAGAATAAATTTAAAAAAAAATGAGTTCAACAAAATAAGACTAAGGCTACACTCACAACATTTTTACAATAATTTCACAATAAATCCTACGTGGTAAATTATTACTAATTCTAATTTGAACCCAATACTGACATCACTTTTTACTCCACCGATAACAGATTGTCGCATAAAACTTGTTGTGAAAGTGTTGTAAACGTAACATTACTTCAAAAATAATTTTGGCCCTTAAACATAGTCCTTAACCCTTTAAACACAAAATAAATGGGCTTAAATAACAACAATAAAAATTGGCCCAAATGACAACAAAAAAAACTCAAACTAAAACAAGACTATATCAAACAATAATAAGTGAAAAAAATTATTCAAAAATAAGCCTATTTAAAACCAAAAAAAAAAAAAATTTCTTATCATTCGAATTTGTAACTCATTCAACCCATTACATAAAAATAATCTCTAATTTCATATTTCCTTAAAAAAATGTACAAAAAGAAATATTGTGGTCATGAGTTCTCCTTGGGGTTATCAATAGTTACTCTTTGGTTTTGCAATTACAATAATTTTGCTCTCTTTAGCGACTCGGCTTGTAGTTGTAGTAACTACCATCTCTCTCTCTCTCTCTCTCTCTCTCTCTCTCTCTCTCTCTCTCTCTCTCTCTCTCTCTCTCATCATTGCAACTCTCTCTCACTTTATTTTCTCATTTCAATATTCTCAATTTAATTATCTTTGTCTCTTTGTTAGTAGAAAGAAATTGTATCATGTATTTGCATTTTTTTTTTTTTTTTTGTGTGATGATAATATATTCAAGTTATCTTATTATTAGATATTGTATAAATTAAATTTCTTAGTGACCACTCTAAAAACAATTTGCAGAGCCGCCACTTCTTGTACCTAACAAATATTAAACCTTAAATCCTAAACCTTATAGACTATAGGTAATAATACACCAGTTTGGTCTTCAGCAATTGGTACCTCCCAACTGCGATACTAACAATCCATTATTTGATATTAACCTGCGAGGCAAGATACTCAAAAATTGGCAACTACATTGATTCAGTAACTTGAAAATTCCAGGGAAAAAACCTTAATCCCTTAACTCCTTGAACAAATTTAAAAGATTTTCGATAAGGGTTAAACTTGTTGCATATTTGTTATTTTATACCATTTTATACACATGAAAAAGCAACTAAATTCGTGACTTCACTTGAACTTGAAAATCATACAAATTTCAGTTGTTTTTTGGGCGTATAAGATTGTGTAAAATAACATTTATGTAATAAACACCTCTCTCAAAATAACTTTTAATTAACGCAAGAACAAGAAGAGTGCAAAAGACATCCGCATGAAGAGGCTACAGCACTAGAAAGAAAGGAAGATAAATCATGACCATGTGTGCGGAAAGAATGTATGGTAATACAGTATTACTAATATTGTAAATGTCATTAAACATTAACCACCAGCACACATGCAAAAAAAACTGACGCTTCCACCTGCAATATCATGACAGAGCAGATGAGATATATACACTATACTGTTAGACTACCCTACAAAAACATGTCAACTTTGCAGACAAGCAAGAGAATAGGCCGCTTTTGTAATATTTGGATTTTCACTAGCTGGTAGCAATACTTATTTATATCAGGCAAGACCAAGTCACAACAAACTTCACAGGCAATTTACATTTTCAGCTCTAATATAACAGTCCTAAGACTAAGTTGGTGAATCAAAGCATTCAGATGGGGTCTAAACTATTGTACTGCCTGATCAGTTACTTCAGGAAGAAAATTTGTGGGCACTCAAGTCATTACTTTTAAAATAGAAGCTTTTGCAATTTATTTACATTGGGTTCATGGTTTGCTTTTTGCGGCTATGGTTCCTATTTGGCAGGCTTGTACTCAAACTTGTTAATAGCTCTTGCTGCTTTTAGCTCAGCAACTACTCTCTCAAGCCTGCTTATCCGAGCCTCAAGCTCCAATCCTGGAATCTCAGTTTTGCAACTGCTACTGCTTTCCTCATTATTGTCTTTGACATGCACTGCAATGTTGGTTGGATATCCCACTTCTGTCACAGTTGCATCTGCCAGATTTTTCTCTGTTTCACCCATTGAACCTTCACCCGTGATATTCTTTGCCACTGGTTTCATCAGCAAGTCCTTTTTAGGAGCTCCATCATCTGGTGTCGAGTGTGACATTTTTTGAGATAAAGAGACTGGCAAAGGCTTATCATCAATAACCAGTCTTTTCTCACTAAAAGTTCCTAGGAGTGTAGTTTCCTTGACAGTGTCCACTTTAAAACTTTCTACATAAGAACTAGGTGGAACAAAGACATTGTAATTTTCCATCTTTCCATAATAAACTCGGGGAATCCTTCTTGAATCTCTAGGCCGGGTAACAAAATTCTTAATTGCATCTTTCTGAGCAGACATTGATTGCTTCCACCACTCAAAGTATCCCTTGGTAACATCTGCCTCAAAAAGCCGTGGTGGTACATACAATTTTGCATCTCCGATTGACCTATTGTAATGGCTCCAAACAATATCTGGGCTCGTATTGTATCGAGCAAAAGGACCTGGAAGATCTTGATCAATTCCAAATTGCATTGCAACTCGGTGTGGAAGGTACTGTTGAATGCAGTGTAGTCCAAGAAGCTCACAGACTCTTATGCATCGAGCAAACGACGCCAACTCTTTGTCCAAAGCAGCATCAAGTGACACCCACAGTTCTTTTACTCCATAGAACTTAGGAAACAACCAATTATGATTTGCTGCCATAGCATAAGGGCACCACTGAAAACTTTCTCCAGCAGTGTCTATAACCAACCTCACATTCTCAATACTCACTTTTTTCAGTTCGGACCAGCGGGCAGGCCTTGGCTCACATTGTGTGATGGATATGGGATTTGGCCGTAATGCTGGGAATCTCTCCCAAGCCCAAAGCTGGACCAATTGAAAAGGTGCAGAAAGATTAAGCACCTCTTCAGTATCCAATTTTGTTGGGGCAACTAATTTCTCTTTCAGCAAACATAAATCTGTATAAATACTGGAGAGGACTGCTGGTGCAAGCGCAATTCTTCCTCTAGCTAATTGTATTGCAATTGGAAAATTTTTCTTTTCAATGCGATAAAGAGGCATTGGGAAGACAAACTTACACAACCAATATGAAAGGAATGCTTCATGCTCAAATTTGCTCCCACTCCCCATAAAATGTTCCAACCAGGCACGCAAACCAACGTAGGCGATACTATTAGTTTTTGCAACTGTTGTGTATCCTTCAAGCAAGATTTCATGAATTTCTTCCATCTCTTTTGTAATAAGTGGGCTTAAAACAGAGTTACCCAAAACAGAGTAGCCCCCTAAAGCCATCATATCTTCCAAAGTAACAGTGGCTTCTCCCCAAGAGAAGATGAATGTGTTGGTCTTAGGACACCATTTTTCGGCAAGACCAAGAATTAAATCTTGGTGTTTACATATTGAATATCTGGAGCATATAATTGCTTCATATATTCCACTTTCCTTCCATATGGATTGGTACTTGGAATGCAAGCTTGCAACCCACATTTTCCACCTCTCATTTGGACGTTGCCAACCTCTGAAACAAACCTTCAGAGGCAAATTTTCAAGCTCAGAAATGGTGGGTTCAGCAGAGAGAAAAGGTGAAGGAAGGCCTTCAGTGGAAGTCACAGAGGGTTTAAGAAAATGGGCTATTCTGAGAGTTGGGTTGCCACCAGTTGGTGACACCATGAGCTCCTCTCTCTCCTCAAAAATGGCATCTATTGGTTCAACCATTCTCGGAGTTTCAAGGTTTCTCACAAAGGACTAAATTGAAGACAATATTTTGGCGGGTACTACATACTATATTTATATATTACTTTCACTGCAGCTAAAATAAAGAAAGATGATTGACATATTCTATATATCACTTAAAACCTGACCCATGTTTGGTTCTTAGGAAAATAATAGAAAGGAAAGGGCTTTACCACCACTTTGGTGATCAAGAACTTTGAGGGATTCTTATGGAAGATGATGGGTGGCTACCCGGCACCAGCTCATATTATCATCTTTCTTCATTCTTCAATCCTTATCCTCTGCTTGGTTCCTGAGAAAAAAATAAAATGAAGGACAATCCTTTCAATATCTTTCCTCGAAGTCCTTAACCTCTGCCGTGAGCTAATGGCTGCTAAGAGCTGGTGGGTATATTATACTTGTTTGGTTCTTCGGAAAATGAGAGAAAGGAAAGAGCTTTACCTTCATCAATGAAGAACAAAAACTTTTAGAAGGGATTCTATGGAAGGTAAAGGCTGGTGGGTACTTCTTCATGGTTCATATATGAGTTTCTTTTCTCATTAAAGTGTATTCTCTGTTTGGTTCCAGGGAAAGAAAGAACAAAAGTAAGGGAAATCCTTAAACCTTGGGAGGGTTTTTCAATGTTTTCAGTATATAGCATCGAGCTATAGCATGAACATGAACATGGCATGGTCGGTTACATGGGAAATGGCACTGTGAAAAATGTTTTTCAGTAGTACAATTGTATATGCAAAGGAATGAAGATTATAAAGGCTAATGTTATAGATACAATTATTTTCACAAAGTTTTTCATAACAATTGTATATGCAAGTTGTTACTTTTTTGTTACGGAATAAAAGGGGTTTGTTTGGCTGCTCCGAATTTTATGTTTTTTCTTTCTTTCTTTCTTTCTTTTTTTTAGAATGGAATTTTATATTCAAGAGAATTGTACACCAGTTTAAGAAATCATCATCAGTCACATATAGATATGGGTATAGTCATTTAGTCAAATTTTCGTTTTTGTTTTTTTGGGTTAAAATGTCAAATTAGCTTTGAATTCTAATACAAAGTGAGCCCGTATGAGCTGGGTATTGTATTGATCATCCTATGTGTTAGAGATTATGGATCCCAAGATGCTCAAACGCACTACGGGCCCATCAGCCCCTAACCCAAATACTTGTAGAGCAAATAATACAAATCCTACTCATTGTGCGGCTTGTGTCAGATTGCAAATGTCTCTAAACTCAAGAGGGAGACACAATTGAAAAACAAAACACAATCTTTCCCATTAAAATAATTAAATCGGTACCCAAAAAAAAAAATCAGAAGTTGATCAAATCCATCTAGGACGCATGTCATTGGCTGTGGGGATGACAAGTGGCAGCAGTGGTGGAGCAAACGACGTGGCTTTGCACGGTGAAGGGTGACCACTAATCTCCGTTGTGTAAGAGAGAACCAAAGATAATTGTATTTGGTTAGACAAGAAGGTAGAAAAAAAAAATAAGAACAAAAATGAAGATAAAGAGGAGAAGACGGTGAAAACACTGAAAAGTGGAGAAGAGTGGAGATATGTCTGTAGAGGAGGAAAAAAAACGAAGAAGAAAGAGATGATTGGGAAACATATGGATGAAAGAAATAGTAATAAAAATTAAAAAGAAGGGAAAAATAAAATAAAGAATAAGAAACAAAAAAAAAAAAAAAAAAAGGTTTTGAGCTGGGCTACATTTAATCCATATGGATGAAAGAAATAGTAATAAAAATTAAAAAGAAGGGAAAAAAAAAAAAAAAAAAAAAAAAAAAAAAAAAAAAAAAAAAAAGGTTTTGAGCTGGGCTACATTTAATCCAAAGCACAAAGATTTGATAAATTTCATGACAAAGATTTCAAATTTCAAATTAAATCTTTGAAAGACTTCTACAAAACTTATGCAAATTTGATAAAGTTCAAATTATAATAAAGACTAACATAAAAAATAATGCAAGTATAAAAATTAAAATTAGATGATCCTACCACTCACCATATTGTTGCCACAAATACTGCACAAGATTTGTTTAAAAAAATCCAGTAAAAAAATTTAAAAACGTTGCCACGGGGAGATTTAATAAATATAGTTGTTGGGAATTTGAAAAATGTAATAGTTGGGAATGAAGAAAGAAATGAAGTTTACAAAATAGATTACAGAAAAAAAAATGAAAAAATAATATTTAAATGGGATAAAGGAAAGATAGAAAGTCTATTAAAAAGTATATCTTAAAAAGTAAGTAAGCAAAATATAAAAGTAATTGTTCACTTTCTAAACAATACAAAAATTTAAAGAAATTACTGAAGATACTTTGAAACACCAAACCCCAACAAAATGAAAAAGAAAAAAAATATATCACAATTTTATTTATTTATTTATTTTGTTGGTAATTAGGGAACATGATAAAAGGAAAAGGAGGTTAAGGCCTCCCAAAACAATAGTAGTACAACAGACAAGTTCAAAGTAAAAAACAAATGAGATAAATGATATTCTACGGCAGAAGGAAGCAACAATTCATTGCCTCGCTGGCCGCTTCCTCACAAAGAGAGTTCTGAGCGTTGATGCAGTGGCTCGAACCTTCAAACCACTGTGGAAACCGAGTGGGGAACTTAAAATCTGAGATGTTGGAGAACACACGCTGCTGTTTGAATTTGAAGATAATCTTGACCTTGAATGTGTTCTGGAGTACGAACCCTGGTCCTATGCCAAGAATCTGGTGATATTTCAGTGGGCTCAGGATGCTGAATCTGCCCCTTTCCTAGAATTCTCTAGCGCAACCTTCTGGATTCAACTACACAATGTGCCTGAAAATTCATTGACACAGGAAACTGGGGAAGCAATTGGAAAGTCGCTTGGGACTGTGGTGCAACTGGCAAACTGAAGATAATGGCTATGGTGGTGAATTTCTTCAAGTCCGAGTTACCATGGATATTATAAAACCCCATGCCCAGTGCAGTAAACGTTAGGCAGAGGGTAAACAAATTAGCTGGGTGGGAATAAAGTATGAACGGTTGACGAATTTTTGTTATTGGTGTAGACGTGTGACTCATGGGGAGAGGGAATGTGCAGTGTGGCTTCAAGGTAAAGGTAAACTGAGGAAAGAAGATCAGCAATATAGGGAATGGTTAAGAGTGGACATGGTTCGACACGCCCAAAACTCTGCTGTTGTTATTTCGAGTGCATCTTGGAGCCAAGCACCTTGGCAGAGGAAGCAGTCTTGTATGATGAAAAATCCAAGCAACCATGCCGAAAACTCAGCCCCTGCTTAACGTCAGGATGATAACGGCTCGAGGTCAGCCACTGCTATGGAGTCGGATGAAAATTTGGAAGAGGTTGATAGCTTGAATGTGAGGAAGCCTCTTAAGCATGCTATGGGCTGTTTTGGTTAGTCTCATGACAGCAACGAGCAGTGGTCTACGGACCAGATTAAGAATAGGGAACATGCATGTGATTTAGAGCATGAGGTGGTTAGTCTAAAGATAACTGATGGTGTGGTTTCTTCCCATTATAAGGATGCACTCAGGTCCCACTTAACTCCTCTTGCTAATATCACCAACGTAAGTAACATTGATCCTACCCTTACTCCTACTACAAGAAAGTGGAAAAGAGTGGAACGTGTTAATGAGCCAACTGTCACGACTCCCTCGGAGTCTCTGGGTGATCGTCACCCTTCTTTAGACTTGATGGATGTATGTGGTAACAAAAAACAGCGTGTGGTATTTTGTAATTCAGACGATAAAGAAAATTGTGAGGTGGTAGTTGGTTCCCAACATCACCGGTCACCATGAGTTGCCTTAGTTGGAACTGTTGTGGGCTTAAGAACTCACAGACAGAAGATGAGCTCGTTGCACTTGTCAGCAACAAAGATCCCATGTTGGTTTTTTTAATGGAAACCAAAGTTAAAAATTTTGTTTTAGAACGTATTGGCAGGAAAATTCAATATTCTAATTATTTGTTGTCTCACGTTATAATACAGGTGGTGGTCTTGCTTTATTTTGGAAAATTGATTCTAATGTGGATGTGTAGTCTTTTTCTGATCGTAATATTGATGCTTTTATTGACCATAAAGTTGATGACGCCTGGCGGTTCACGGGTTTCTAGGGTGACCCTGATACCGCCAGCTTGGAAATCTCCTGGTCCTTGCTTAGAACTCTCCATAATTGGTTTAATTTGCCTTGGCTGTGTATAGGTGATTTTAATGAAATTTTACTAGTTAATGAGAAACAAGGTTGGTTGGACCATCCGGAAAGACAAATGCAAGGGTTTAGGGAGGCTTTGGATTACTGCAGGTTGAGGGACTTAGGGTTCAACGAGTATCTGTTTACTTGGTGCAACAAAAGACCAGGGGCCTAAAATGTATGGATTCGTCTTGATAGGGGAGTGGCATCAGTGGAATGGATTTTAAAATTCCCTTCATCCCTGATTCATCATTTGGAAGCCTTCCATTCAGACCATAAGCCCATATTGTTATGCACCGATTCTAAGTTCAAACATTTCTACAAAAAAGGGTATCCATTCCAGTTCGAGGCTATGTGGATAAAAGATGATTCTTGTGAGGGGATCATAAAAGATTCTTGGGGCACAAGTCCAACTTCTCCTTGAATTTGGGATTTTTCTAGCAAACTCTCCACTTGTCAAGAAAATCTTAAGCTATAGAACCGCACCACTTTTGGACATGTTTGTAATACCCTAGCCATGAAACTCAGGGAATTGCAAAATGCAGAAGAATTGAAGATTCTTGGGGCACAAGTCCGACTTCTCCTTGAATTTGGGATTTTTCTAGCAAACTCTCCATTTGTCAAGAAAATCTTAAGCTATGGAACCGCACCACTTTTGGACATGTTTGTAATACCCTGGCCATGAAACTCAGGGAATTGCAAAATGCAGAAGAATCGAATTGCTACAGAACCAAATCAGGCCGAATCTATGTACTAAGGGATGAAATCCAAAAAGTCAAGACTAGAGAGGAATTGATGTGGAAGCAAAGATCTTGCAATACGTGTTTGAAGGAGGGAGATAGGAACACTAGATATTTCCATTGTAGAGCAAATCAAAGAAACCAACGCAATCTCATATTGGGATTGAAAGATGAGTCCGGTAATTGGGGGGAAAATGAAGGCCAAATGAGTAGGGTGGTACAAAGCTACTTTGAAAGCATGTTTAGCTCAAATCCTTCAAGGTTTGATGATATTTTGGAAGGAATGCAACCTACCACGTTTGATGCTTCTCCCTTGAGTTTAGGCCGTGACTTTCAAGCTAAGGAAGTCCACACCACGCTCAAGCAAATGGCTCCTCTCACTGCCCCTGGCTCAAATGGTATGTTTCCTATCTTTTATAAAACTTTCTGGAATATTATGGGTGAGGATGTGACTAATGTTGTGATTAATGCTTTAAATACTGGTATTATTAGTCTTTGCAATGTGATTTACAAATTAATTGCTACGGTTGTGGTTAATCGTTTGAAGAAGTTCTTAGCTCTCACTATCCCTGATTCCCAAAGTGCCTTCCTGTCGGGTAGGCTCATCTTTAATAATGTGTTAGTGGCCTTTAAAACTCTTCATTATCTTAAAAGAAAAACACAAAAGAAGGTGGGCCTTATGGCTCTCAAGTTAGATATGAGTAAAGCCTATGACTAGGTGAAATGGGCTTTCTTAGAGAGAGGGATGCATCAGTTGGGTCTTGAGGAGAGCTTGATTAAAATTATTATGTCTTGTGTGCAAACTGTATCCTATTTTGTTCTGCGTAATGGACAACATATAGGGAATATTAATCCAAGTCAAGGGCTTCGCCAGGGTGACCTATTGTCTCCCTAATTATTTTTATTATGTGCCATGGGTCTGCAATGTTTGATTTAGAAAGTTTAGGCGAGTGGAGATATAAAAGGGGTAGCCATATATCGTAATGGGTTCAGGATTTCTCACTTATTTTTTGTAGATAACAGTGTTTTATTTTGCCGGGCCACTGAAGGGGAGTGCCAAAAGATTCTTGATATTTTAGCTATCTATGAGCGTGGTTCGAGGCAAAAAATAAACAAGGAAAAGACAAATATATTTTTTAGCTCTAATACCTCTCCCCAAATTCAGACAAGTATCCAGTAGTTGTTAGGAGTTCCGGCCATCCACCAATATGAGAAATATTTGGGGTTGCCAGCCTTAATGGGTCGAGCCAAAAAACAATCCTTTATTTACATCAAAGAGAGAGTGTGGAGGAAGCTTCAAGGTTGGGAAGAGAAGTTACTTTCACAAGCGGGTAGAAAAGTGATAATCAAGTCAGTAGTCCAAGCCATTTCGACTTATGCTTTGAAGCACGGGTGCGTTTCGGGACTCGGGTGCGGGTGCGGGTGTGGGTGCGGGACTCGGCAATTTTTGAAAAAGGTAGGTGCTGGTGCGGCAGGACTCGGCGATTAAAAAATTATTAAAAATATATTTATTTATATTTTTAATATATTGCTAAGCACACTTTTTCACATTATATAAACATATTCCAAATTTAAGAGCAATAGTAGATAATAATTAAAACAAGATGTTCATAAATTCAATACAACCCACAAGATTAAAACTAAAACATTCCATAATGTTTGGAAATTAGACTACAACTCACAAGTCTGAAACTAAAACAAAATAAAAGATAATCAACAATCAAACACAACAGAGAGGGACGAACAAGCACACAAACACAACAGAGAGAGACGAAATCGGGTTAAAAACAAGCACACAAACACAACAAACACAGCACAGAGAAGAGAGAAATAGAGACCGAAAGAGAAGTAAAGAAAAGAGAGAGCACACCTGAAGGAAGAACACGGCAGATAGGGAAAGGCCGGAGGCGGAGCCGCGCGCGGAGAGCATAGAGAGAAAGAGAGATGAGGGACGGACTGAAAGGGTGGGTTTTGGGCAAATGAGAGTGCGTGAGTGTCTGATGTATTTTTAGGTTAGGTCAAACGGTGCGTTTCGCACCTTTTTTTTTTTTTTTTATAAATTTCGGCCGGAACCGAAAATTTCAGATTCGGCCGAATCGGCCGATACGGCCCGAGTCAGCCCGGTTTGTGCCGCGTCAGTGCGAGTCGGGGATGCCACATGGCAGGACGCGGCCGACGCGGCACGGACTCGCGGTCAGCGGCGTCCCTGCCGCGTCGCCGCGTCCGGCCGAGTCCGACTCCGGTGCGGCTCCTCTGGAGTCTCGTCGGTGCTTCACAGGACTTATACCATGAGCTGCTTTAAACTTCCTAAAGGGTTGATTAAGGAATTGGAGATTCTTATGTGAAAATTTTGGTGGGGATATAGTGGAGATAATAGAAAGGTGCATTGGGTTAAATGGGACAAACTTTGAGAGGCCAAGGAGGTGGAGTGATTGGGGTTCAAGGAAATTGAAAAATTCAACGATGCTATACTAGCCAAACAAGTGTGGCATAGGGTGTTCAAAGCAAGATTTTTTTCCCAGATAGCTCAATCCTTGAGGCAAAGGACTCTACCTATGGCTCCTATGCTTGGAAAAGCATAATCAATGCTCGTGATGTAATTTGAAAGGGTATGGTGTGGCGTATTGGCAATGGGCATTCGGTGAAGATTAAACAAGATCAATAGCTGCCTAATCAACCTAGCAGAATCCCCATTTCTGCTCTACCATACCTGCCCCTAGATGCTACGGTCAATACTATTATAAACCATGAAAATGGAGAATGGAAGTCTGAAATTGTCTAGGAAAACTTTCTGCCACACGAAGCAGCTGCCATCCTAAGCATCCCTATCAGCGAAAGAGCCCCTCCTGACCGCATCACTTGGTCTCTTACCCCATCAAGCCAGTTCTCCACAAGCAGTGCTTACAAAATGTTGGCTGCTTGTGCTTCGAATGAGCATGCAGGTAGCTCCAACCCAACCCCAACCAGGAAGTTCTGGAGAGGTATTTGGCAACTCCGAGTGCCTAAGAAAATTCAACTCTTCATATGGAGAGCTTGCCACAATGCGCTACCTACCATGTCCAATCTTCAGCACCGCCAAATTACCGATTTAGCTATGTGTGCACTGTGCAAAAATCATGAGGAAGACACACTGCACGCCATATGGTTCTGTGGGGAGATTACCTGCGTTTGGAACTCACTTGCATGGTTCCATCAAGCGGTCACCTCGCCCCCATCTGATTTCACTGACTTGCTTTCTAGATTTTGCAGGTACAAGATGAGTTCAGCGTTGAAATATTCTCTATCACAGCTTGGTTAATATGGAATTGGAGAAACACTCAACATTTTGGCCGACCAGTGCACCCTCTCGGACATCTTTGTTCCATGGCGGGAGACTTGCTGCAGGAGTACCTCGCTGCCCAGGAGCTTGAACCAATCCCCTCCCTTCCTCCTGTGATGCAGCAATGGCGACCTCCAGAGTTCGAGCATGTCAAGTTGAACTTCGACGCAGCAGTGTTCAACTCATTGAATTTGGCAGGCATCGTTGTTCTTGCTAGAGACTAGAATGGAGTTGTGCTTGGAGCCCTGTCCATGCCCATATCCCTTTCCCAAACAATGAATGAAATGGAGGCAATTGCGTGCCGAAAAGTGGTTCAATTGCTAAAGAGCTGGGACTACAGAAAGTGATATCGAAGGCTATTCGCTGGTGGTGATCAACGCCCTCTCACAAGGGCCTGGCTGTCTCTCTTCATATGGGAATGTCATTGATGACATCTTAGTCCTTGCTGATGACTTTCAGTTTTGTGAGTTTAGTCATGTTATAAGAGTTTGTAATGTGGTAGCTGATATGCTAGCCAAAAAGGCTAAGGATTTGTTGGGGGTTCAGGTTTGGTTGGATGACCTTCCTGAAGACATTTATCCCCTGATTTTATTCGATGTTCATTGATGTTGCTTTCTTATTCAAGAAAAGCCCAGACTTGATGTCTGGCGCGCGAAAGAAAAAAAAAAAAAAAAAAGGAGGATGAGGAGAATTGAAGGTACCTAAAGAAACAAGTTGATTGTACCTTTTCGAGTGAAACAAATGGCTTCTTTAAACATCACTGTCAAATCTAGCTTGCTATCCATCAATCAGAAATGTACAGTCAAGCACTAATTATAAATTATCTAGCCATGTCCTCTGAACCACTAAAATGGCAAGCTCTGAGTCCAGCTGGATTGATTGTTACCTTTTCGAGTGAAACAAATGGCTTCTTTAAACATCACTGTCAAATCTAGCTTGCTATCCATCCATCAGAAATGTACAGTCAAGCACTAATTATAAATTATCTAGCCATGTCCTCTGAACCACTAAAATGGCAAGCTCTGAGTCCAGCTGGATTGATTGTTACCTTTTCGAGTGAAACAAATGGCTTCTTTAAACATCACTGTCAAATCTAGCTTGCTATCCATCCATCAGAAATGTACAGTCAAGCACTAATTATAAATTATCTAGCCATGTCCTCTGAACCACTAAAATGGCAAGCTCTGAGTCCAGCTGGATTGATTGTTACCTTTTCGAGTGAAACAAATGGCTTCTTTAAACATCACTGTCAAATCTAGCTTGCTATCCATCCATCAGAAATGTACAGTCAAGCACTAATTATAAATTATCTAGCCATGTCCTCTGAACCACTAAAATGGCAAGCTCTGAGTCCAGCTGGATTTCTAGATTGGCAATACTAATTTGAATGGCCATAAACAATTCATCATGCTGGTCCCAGCTTTCCCCATCCATGCTTGCCATGTGCCCTAAAAAATGGAGAAAGCCTTCGCCTAGTCTCCACAGGAAATTCCTAATAAGTGCCTCAGCCTGTGCTAACTTGGGATTGCCTCTAGAAAAGCCATCAGTTCAGCTTAAACCAATGCATAGTGGAGGCAACTGTCACACTGGTAGGTTGAATATAATAGAATTCAAAAACTATTTCATTCCTACCTAAACCAGATTAGCCGGATAGCTATAGGTTAAACAGAATTCCAAGATAAATTAAATTTGTGAAAGACAACTGCATAAATACATTAAACTAACACAGATTACACAGTAGACATTTAATTGGAATACATGAACTTTCACTAAACATTGAAAAACTATTAAAAGGTACATTATACTAATAGATGAATGTCAGATTTCTTTCTATTCCAAGATTAATTAAACTTGTGAAAAACAACTGCATAGTGCATAGACCATTATACTAAAGATTTTACTAACAAGGGCATACATTAATTTTCATTTTAAAAAAAAAAAAATTCGAGAATTAAAAAAATAATGACAACTTTTTTAATTCTTGAAAAAATATTTTCAAAAATAGAAAACTCAATATGTGCCCTAAGGGGGCACACATTAACCGGACCCTTATACTAAAACATAGACACCTTTAACTCAAATACATTAACTTTCACTAAACATTGAACCAAGTCTCAAACTTTTGGGAAAATAATGACTACACATAATGACAAACCATCAAAACAAAAGACACATTCTATTACAAGATGAACAATCGGATTTCTTTTTCTATTCTGGCTGCCTTTAACATCTATCATCATTTTGGGATTACTCCAGAAGTTGAACCCTCATTTCTAGTCCAAGATGCTGAATTCCATTTGTAGAATCCACAATGTTGTCGTCGAGGTCTATGGGGTTCTCGAAAGAACCATGGACCATTCTTTTCTTGCCTTCTTTCACAGTACAATTTGTTGATTCTTTCGCACTTTCTATCTGTTTGTTCCCCACCGTCAATCCTACAACATGTGAATGCTTCCTCCCTACTTCAGCATCCCTCTCAAATCTTTCATTAGTTTTTCTATGCATAGCAGTAGGATTAAATGATGGAATGATTGCTTTGCCTTTTGAAGTCTCACCTGCTCTGGTGGCCAACTTTCTCTTTTTCACAGTTTGTTTGCAAATACTTGAAGAAACAAGATGCTGGGATTGGCTTCCTCGAAGAGCTTCATGTGAATTACTTCTTCTGTCTACAATACCAGCACGGGGATTTAATCGTTCTGACAGAGAGATATGATCCTCAATGTCACTAGAGGAAGAAGTAATGACTTGTGAATTACTTGTTTTTGTGTCTCCAGTACCAGCACGAAATTTTAATCGCTCTGAAAGAGGGATATGATCCTCAATGTCAGGAGTGTCCAAGGCATGGCTCTCTACGGAGTCTACACTGTCCAATGATCTTGAAACTTGAGATAATATTTCAGGACATGGCAAGATCCACGACGAAGCAATTGAAGTGTGGTAATCACCTCCAGTCTTTATGTCTGGAGTTGATGTTAATGTGTCTGTTTGTATAATGGCTGTTCTATTTGCAGCAATGTCATTTTGGGCTATTTTTAAGGGACCATCAAACTCATCGTCATCATCACTCCAATTAAGAATTCTCCGTGACATATGTGTATGGCTCCTTGACGATAACATCTTAGGCTTCTTCATACTAATTGGTGCAAGTGAACCATGACACTGTCCCTTATCTGTTTTAGCCTGAATCAAAGGTAAAGTTCTGTTCTTCGAAGTTATTAACTTTGGGTACTCTTTGATCACATCTGCACAATTTGATTTGAATGTTTTCCACCAATTCAAGTACCTGAGTGATACACTTGGCACAAAGGACCTTGGTGGAACATGGAACCTAACATTTTCCAAGTTAAATTCTAAACCAGAAAAATCACCTGGAAGATCTTGATCCATTCCAAACTGCATTGCCACTCGCTGGGGTGAATACTTCTCTGTACAATCCATTAATCCAACCAATTCAGATGCGTGCAAGCATCTAACAAAAGATTGCAACTCCTCATCTAAATTTGGCCAGTCAAACACAAACTGTTCAGTATCTTTGTAGTAAGATGTATGGCGCCAATTCATCAAGTCTGCAGCATAAGGGCGCCATTGAAAATTTTCAGCAACCTTCAAAACTGATCTCACAACTTGGAGATTGTTTCCTGAATTCACTTTGTTCCACCGGGCAGCCCTAGGCTCACCAGGGTGAAGCGTCTTTGGTAAACTAGGTCCTAGAGATGGAAACCTTTCTAAAGCCCATAACTGCACAAGCTGAAATGGACCCAGAACAGATATTGCTTCCTTAGAAGCAACAGCTTGTTTTTTCAACCTCTTAAGATTCTTGTAAAGGCTAGCAAGAATTGCAGGAGCAAGTGCTATACGTGTGCCACAAGACAAATGTACGGCAATTGAAAATACATGCTTCCCAATGGTGCCATCAGAAGAAGGAAAAACATACCTTGACAACCACAGTGACAAAAATGCTACATGTTCAAACTCGCTCTCACTCTCCATGAAATGCTTGATCCAACCACCATGTGTTGCTTTCCTCGACTTGTCCCTCGACATCTCCATCCGCTTCCTGTCCAACCCTTCCACAATCTTCACCAACTGCCCTGTAATAGGCCTCGTCACAGGCTGTCCAAGAACTGAAAAGCCCCCTAGAATCATAACATCTTCAAGTGTAACAGTTGCCTCACCCCATGGAAATACAAAAGTATTAGTTTCTGGGCACCAAAATTCAGCTAACCCAAGCACTAAATCCTGGTTACATCGGATTTCATATCTAGAACTCATGATAGCATCACATATGCCAGCTTGGTTCCAAATGGCACCATATTTTCCAGCTAGCCTATCAATCCAGTCATCCCATTGTTTCTGGGGGATCCTCCAGCCTTTGAACAGAACCTTTGAAGGCCATTGTTGAAGATTGTGAGGAAAGATTTCAGACAATAAAGGAGTATTTGGAATTCCCACTGCTTGGTTTATACTTTCAACACATGGTTTTAAGAATGTAGCATATCTAACAGTGGCTTTACCATCTTTCGGGGTTACCATTTCCTCATATCTTGCTTCATAAATGCAATATGATGGTGGTACTATTGTGGCCATTGTCAAGAAGAAGAGTGAGCTTGAAAAGGAGAGAGAGACTTGTGCTGAATATTAAAGAGTAAGACCCTTCTTGATTTTTTTTAAGACCTGTTAAAAATATTTAATATTCTTAAATAAATAAATAAATAAATAAAGATATATATTTTTTGATACGTAAATAATGATATTTTAGGCATCATATTAAGCACTTTGTCTTGCCTAGTGACTCATCCAAAAACTGTTCTTGTCCACTACCTATTAAATTATCGTGAAAGTGTAGGAAGTTGCCAAACTTGCCACTGGCCAAGGCGCGTTAGCAAACGAACTGAAGAAAAAACTGAGGCACGTATATAATGAACTGAATAGAAAAATATTGTGATGTTAGGAGCATCTATAGCATGTGCAATTATGCACTACAATTGTCTGGGTGAAAATACAATTAGATTAGTTGTTTCCAATGGTATGTGATTCAAAGGCTAATTATATCATAATTACTTTGGAAGTAATTTTTTAATCATTCCACTCTTTGTAACTATCAAATTATAAAAAATAAAATAAAAAATTAAAGTTTTCTAAAAATATTAAGATTAATTCAACTTCACTAAATTGATGTTCAGATTTTGCTTAGTTATTCAATTAGTGATGAGATACTTCAATATCGTGAATCATGATCGTGAAATTCCATTAGAGAGATGATGGAATATCATTTAGTGTAATCATGTATAATTTTCTTTCTTTTTGGGGGTACAAATTCATACTAGTTAATTAAGAAAATTATAGGTTCTAGCTAACTCAACTAATAAAGTCAGCACATGTTTGATCTATCTAAATCTTACAAACAATTAAACTCTTTACTTTGAAATTTTAAACAATGCGATATTTTTATGGGACGAATAGCAAAATAGCAAATTAATGTTATTAGTCAAACAAATTAAAATTTTGGGATTACAGTAGAAGAAATTAAAGATATAACTAATCTAGATATTACTCTAAAATATCCAGATTTTATTATTTTTAAAATAAAAAAGTGGATTAGAATGTTAAACATTTAGATTCTATTTTTATGAGAGAAGAAGTAGAGCCTGAAATATCTTGATTCAAATTTTGTAACATTTTCAGATAAAATTTCACTTTTTTTTTCTCTCTCTCCTCTAGTGTTTATCTCATTTTTATCCATATTGCAAAAAAAATAAAAATAAAAAGGAGAAATTTAATAGGCTCTATTGCTTAGAGCATCCACAGCAGTGGAGCAATAATTATAGCTATTTGGCACCACAACAAACCACTTTATCTATTTTAACTACACACGTGCTGCAGCAGTGGACCTATTTTAGCTTTCAACGCAATAAAATAATATAAACACCACAATAAAATAATATATATCCACAATCAGCTATTTATTATTTTTTTCACTATTCATCTTCTCTCTGTCTTCTCCCTCACTGCCCTCTCTTCAACCCACAGCCCCTCACGGCACCACCACCATCACCGCCACCACCACCACCACCACTAGCACTAACACCACCACCACCACCACAGCAGGAAAAAAAAAAAAAAAAAAAAAAAAAAAAAAAAAAAAAAAAACCGTCACAGCACCACAAAACAAACCCACTCTACCATCAGCCACAGCCAATGCACACCAGAGCACAACCACGACCCAGCAGTGGAGTGGAGGTGAGGGAAGCCACTTCGATCCACGAGGCCAGAGGAGATCGGCGGCGTGGGTTTAAGGCGATCGGCGCTGGGTCGGCGCTTGGGTCTGAGGTGATCGCTGCTGGGCGGCGCTTGGGTCTGAGGCGATCGCCGCTGGGCAAGTGCTTGGGTCTGAGGCGATCGCTGCTAGGCGGCGCTTGGGTCTGAGGCGATCGGCGCGGTCGGCGGCGAGTGGAGGAAGGAGGAAAAAGAAAAAGAAATGGCGAAGGAGGAGAGGAGCATACCGCGCCGAGTGGAGGAAGGAGGAAAAAGAAAAAGAAATGGCGAAGGAGGAGAGGAGCATCGGGTTGAAATGGGGAAGAAGAATAAAGAAAAAATAAATAAAAAATTCTAATCCCAGTGTGAACGCAAAATAAAATAACATTTTTTTTTTTAGATGTGAGCTACAGTGCACATCTATTTTTAGATGTGCACTATAGCGAATCATCTATATTTTTTTGCTTTAGCTCCACTGCTGGAGCACCATTTTAATGAAAGTGGAGCTAAAATATAGCATTATTGCTTTATACCACCACTGCTGCAAATGCTCTTAGGAAGGCAATAAAAACAAATAAACAAATACTATTTCTTTGAAGTAGTTTTTTCAATTCAACTCAGAGTAGTCGAGTTGAAAAGTTTCAATCCAACTCAACCCATCACAGGAGTTTAACCCAACCCACGTGGATAGTTTGGTCCCCATGAATTGGACAATATTTTTAAAAACAAAAAAAAAATATATATATATATATATATATGAGCATTAGAGCAGCAGTTTATAATATTATCAACATAAATAATAGTAGATTTATAATATTATTCGTGTTGGTTTGATGCACTAATCAAACTTGAGCATAGCACCAAACGGGCAAAAACTATTTGATTAGTGCATCAAACTAATACAAATAATTTGAGATTGAAATGAAATGACAAAATAGATTAGTGTTTTATTTTTTATTAAATGAGAGGGGGTAAAACAATAAGTAACAAAACCATAAAACATATAATTTTATTGTTTTAAATACATAAATTAAATATAGGTGCGTTGAGCTAGGTAAGGCGAAGTTGTGAATTTGCTAACTCGCACCCAACCCAACTTGCTATAAAAATAAATAAATGATAAATAAATAAAAAATTGGCAATCCAACCCACTTAAATTGGTTGAATTAGGTTGGTTTTGACAGATTGGTAAGTTGGCTACACATCCCTAACTAAAGTAGTAGAAAACTGTGACTTCTAACTAATTCAACTGATAAAGTCAAGACATGAAGATCTATCTAAATCTTACAAACAAACAAATCTTTACTTGAAATTTTAAAACGTGAGACTTTTTATGGGGACAATTAGCAAATTAATGTTACTGATCAAATAAATTAAGTTTTGGGATTGTGGTGGAAGAAATCAAAGTATAACGAATCCATATTTTAAATAGTATATAGATTTTAATTTTATTTTAATTTTTTAAAAAAGTGAATTGAAATATTGAACTTGTATATTTTTGTTTTGAGAAAAAAAAGTGGAATATGAAATATCTTGATTCAAACTTTATAACTTTTTTAAATGATTTTTCATTTTTTTTTTCCTCCCTCTCTCCTTTAGTATCTATCTCATTTTTGTCCATGCTGCAAATAGATAAGGCCAGTTTTCTCTCACCATGGTGTCTCTCTTTCTCCCATATGAATTAGGCTTTTATTCACAAGTGCTTGTGCATCCACTAAAGAGAAATTTAATGGACTCTATTGCATTGGAAAGCAATAAAAATAATTAAATAAATACTTTTTTAATTGATTACTACAACCAAATAGCTAATTTATTATTAACAATAAAATTTATAACTTTAATCAATGCATTCAGGCCCTTGTTAACCAAACTTAAGATATAATTCATAATCTTCTCTCATTTAATATTTTATTTATTTATTTCTCCAATTCAATTTCCCTCTATCATTCTTCTCAAACCACCAAAATTGTATTTTCTTGTCAATCTATTGATCTTTTTCTCTTAATTTATTATTTTGATTATTTCTCTCTATCAATACTTTTAATGGTCCGAGAGTTGATTAAAAGAAAGGTCATAAATACCTTTAAGACAATTATTAATAAGTTATTTTAAAAAAATTTAAACATTATTTTTATAAAAAATAAAAAAAAAATTCTGTTAAAATATTAATTTTTTTATAAATTTTTCGCATTTCACTTAAAAAATCAAATTGAAAATTTTGATGAGAGGGATAGTGATTATTGGGTATTGGACCGGTTTATGACTTTGAAAGTACTTGAAACTTCCTCCAACCCTATTTATTCTTCCCCTCACTTACTACTAATACCAACCGAAAATCCCTTCTTCTCTCACTCTCTCATTTGTTATTTATTATCTCCCATTAATTCCTACCAGCTGACTCCCCCAATTCCAAGTCTCTCTTGCCTCTCCTATTTAATTCACTGCTAAATCTCTCCTCTGTAAACAAACCCCACTCCACATCTAGTCTTTCTCTGTCAGATTTTATTCTCCCCTTTCCCATGTTTTGCCGATCATCAAGATCTATCTCTGTCACCTCAATTTTGACACCGATTTGACATCCAAAGATTATTGTTAGATTTTTTTTCTTAAAAAATGTTAACAGGCACCTTTACCGCGATAGTTTAAAATTTAATTAAAGAAATTTTTTTAAAAAAAATAATTAGTGTTTTAATAATTTTTTTATTTTTTATAAAAGTAATATTAAAAATTTTATAAAATAGATTCTTACTCAGCATTCTAAAGACATTCATTAATATAATCATTTCTTATTATATAGTAGTATATATAAACATATAATTATATTGAATTTGAAGATATGTTTTTCCTTGATCAATATAATAATATATTTAAATTTAATGGGAGAATATGAATTACAATATTTAAAAAATTGTCCTTAATTTTTTCCAAAACCAAATTAACATGAGATATTTCACCATGCTTATAAATCCATTCCATGCCCCCCATTTTTACAAACTCTTAATCTAAATCTTGTTTTTGTTTGCATATTAAGGTGGAGCACACAATGTGCTTTCAAAAGGAAAACATGGACATATGTATGAACCTATGCATTTTTTCCCTGTCTGAGGTCATCCCGTTTAGTTAGAACCCAATTCCATTAGTGATATGTGAATTTTCTTATAGCTTATGTGATGCAAGGGTGTGTATGAGTTGAGTTGAGTTGAGAGGTTTTTTCAACCTAACTCATTATGGTGGGTTAAAAAAATTCCAACCCTACCCATGTGGTACGAGTCGGACCCATGGGTTGGGCATTTTTTTAATAATAATAATAATAATAATAATTATTATTATTATTATTAAATTGAGCATTATAACAACATCATCACAAATAAGAGCAAATTTATAACTAAATAATCATAAGCACAACACGAAAGTAACATAAATTATATGAGTAGAACTTAGGTTTTGAATTTTATTTAGGAAGAGGGGCAAAAAAAAGGTAAATAGAAAAATTGTATAATATATTTTTAAATATATTTTTAAAATTTTTAAATATATATTAAATATAGGTAGGTCAAGTCAAATTAAATGGATTTGTAAATCTTATAACTCAAACCCAACCCGACTCATTGTAAAAAATAAAATAAAATAAAAAATTCATAACCCAACCCACCAACCCTTAAAAACCGACTCAACTTAACCAGTTGGGTTAGATGATCAGGTCGGTTTTGGCGGATTGATTGCACACCCATAACACCCCCTAAATTGTGCACTTTGGTAGAGGTTTGTGATCAAAGGTGACCTCACTTGAGTTGATTATGGATTTTCCTAATCTTCTGGTTTAGGCATATGTGTTAGAGGCCTACATCGTAAATATGTGTCCAAGTTCCATTATTTGCATAATGAGTCTATGTGTGTGATTATTCTCATCCATGTCAGCTAATGACATGCACATTGGTACATGTTGTGTGCACGACATGCACTAATTGAAAGTTGAAACGTCACTTGTGCACATTAGTGCACTAAGGGTCAAAAACATTGGTACATGTTGTACACACAAACGCAAATCCCTGTCAATGTGTCATGATGCACCTATAACGTGAAACTTTGTCAGATTTTCTCCGTGAAAATAAGGCTGCGTTTGAATCGGGTGAAAAGCATTTCCGGAAATGCTTTTCACCATTTTCGGATGTTTGGTTGCGCACGGAAAACGCATTTTCCGGAAATTAATTTCCGTTGACCCGTGGTCAAGGCTGAAAACGATTTCGCCTTTCATTTTCACTTCAAATCTAATTTTCCGGAAAATTAGAAACAGAGCACGAAGAGAGAGGGAGAGAGGAAGGAAGAAACGGTGAGCCCAGGCGCACTCCTTTCATTTTCACTTCAAATCTAATTTTCCGGAAAATTAGAAACAGAGCACGAAGAGAGAGGGAGAGAGGAAGGAAGAAACGGTGAGCCCAGGCGCACTCCACCTGAAGCACGTCCTCGCCGGTCAGATTGCCATCCTCGTCGCCGTCGCCTCCTTCGTCCTTGATCTCGTCGCCTACTTCGTCTCCGATCTCGTCGCCTCCTTCGTCACCGATCGCGCAGCCCTCTCGATCGCACCGCCCTCTCGATCGCGCCAAGATCGTGCCTGCGAGATCGCGCCGAGATCACGCCGTCCTCCTCTGGGTCAGATCATCATCTCCGATCTCGTCGTCGTCTCGATCGCGCCGCCCTCTCGATCTCGCCGTCCTCCTCTGTTTTTTTTTTTTTTCCGTTGCGGTGGTGTGTATGGTGGATTGTCCGTGGGTTTTGTGTTATTGTTGTTGTTTTTTTTTTTTTTTTGATGAACTGATTGCTGTTGTTGTTGTGGTTGTTGTGTTGTTGTTGTTGTTGTGTTGTTATTCTGGAATTTGCTGCTGCTGCTGTTGTTGTTGTTGCAGGAATTTGTTGCCGGAAATTGTGAAAAAATGGTAGGAAAATAGCATTTTCCTAATAGAACCGAACACATAAAAATATTTTCCACAACAATTTTCCTAATACAACCAAACACTTAAAAATATTTTCTTTTTTCGGAAAATAGCATTTCCGGAAAATACTTATTTTCCGGAAAATATTTTACGACAACCAAACGGACCCTAAGGTGAAATGCTATTGAATTTTCACCTCAAAAGTTTGACAATGATCATGTTTGAATGAAAACGCACTTAGTCCAAAACTTTATTCAATTGTTGTCATGAAAATAAAACGAAATTCAATTAGATTTTCATTATAGAAATTTGATCAAGATTCTAGTTAGCTAGCAAAGCATAGATATGGGGTCACACTCCGTTCCAAAACAATTTCAACATCCCAATACATATTTATCCCAAAGGCTCATGCCATTAACTTTCTTTTATCCATCAATGAACAAAACCTAGAAACAAACCAAAATAAATTGTTGTCAAGTGACAAGCATGGTGGAGTGTCCAACACTTTCCACACGCACAATCAAATTCACGAATTCACAACTCTAGTTCAGGACATGATGTTTGACCCTTGTTTAGATTAAAACCTAGACTTTCCTTCAATCTAAGAATTGTAATATATTCAAATAGACATATGTGACCAATCACATCTTAGAAATCTTAATGATTGTTGGCAACTCCCAAATTCTAAGTGAATCACTGATAACCCCCATACACTGCATGCATAGGGTTCAAACACTCATCATAAACTTATTCACATGACCGACGTCCCAAGGGTCGACCCTTACTTTTCCACGAGAAGGAAGGAGGGAAGGGAAGGACCTCGTTGTTTCCTCTTGCCCATTTTTGCATGTTGCCATCATGGGTGGTTAGACCGTCTTCTTAGCAACCAACTAGATGGATTGACAACGTATAGAAAAACACATAGCTCTCTTCCATAATCAAGTGGCAGAAAAGCATGTGGGGGATGGGTGTGGTTTATCAATTTCCACTGCACAAGGTTTTGACTAGGGTTTTTTGTTGAACGCACGATGTAATTAGTGCCAAGAACCTTGAGTTTCATCTATGAAATAGTGCCAAGAACCTTTTTCTTGTGTTTTAAAATGGTCCCTATCATTTGAAATATTTTATTTTAGTCCATGTACTTTAACGTGTCAAAAAGTACCCTGCAGTTATCTCTTGTTTTGATAACTATAATCATTATTAGATCATTTTAAAAGCTTTTTTTGTACTAAATTTGACACTTTGAATCCCAATTTTATTAAATTTATAGAAAGATATTATTTTTCTAAACTCCAGTTTTCATTATGATAATAAAATAAATAAATAAATAACATTGGTACACTATATATTTCATAATATTTTACAGAGGTAATAAATTAATTATCCTTTGAAAAACATGAACCCACCGTCATTATTTTTTTATTTACAGTAATAACTTTTATTACTCATTATATTGTGCATGAAAGAAGTTTAATACATACATAAATTATTTTTTAAAATCAACTTCCATCATATCTTCAAAGGTATCAAGGTGAGAAAATAGTGTTATTTTTGATAACCCACCTTTTGTGACTGGTCTTTACAAGCGTTTGATAAGCCTATGGTGCATTGTAATAGCTTTGTTTGCATCTAATTTTTTTTTTCCCCCTCTTTGGTAGCCAAAAAAAAAAAAAAAGTTGAGCAAAGAAAAATATTTGTGTTGATACGGAATATGATTAAAAGTTGTGAAAAATATTATGTGACTAGACTAGACACACAATTTTAGCTAGCTACTTAGAGCATCTCCAATAGGCTCTCTAAAGCCTAATTTGGAGAGCAAACACACAAAAAAACACCTCCAACAGCCTCTCTAACTCCTTTTTTTTTTATTTTTTTTTTAGAGTTGCTACAGTAGCTCTCCAGGCCTGGAGAGCAAAGTAGCAATCACTGTAGCTCTCCAGGCCTGGAGAGCATTGTAGCAATCACTGTAGCATATCTAAAGAATATTTTCCCTTAAAATAATACCAGTTAAATTAAAAAAAGACTTTTTTCTCTTTCCTCCATTTCTGTTTCTTCTGCACTCCCTCTCTCTCTCTTGCTTCTCTTTAGAAAAAAACTCTCTCTTTGATTCTCATCAAAAAATAACAGTGAAGCACAAAATTGATGAAGTTCTCAATCAAAATACAAACTTAAATCACTATTTTAAAACTAATCAAATTAGAACAAAAAAAAAAACAAAAAAGAGCAAAGCTGACCCATCTGAGCCTCAGTGGGAGGAGGACATGCAGTGGTGCTTCTTGAATGCTCTGGAGTAGACGTGGTGCTAGAGAAGAAAAGAAAAAAGAAAAGTGAAGATTGAAGATAGAGCTCCAGACGAAATGCTATAGATAAAAAGAAAAAAAGAAAAGTGAAGATAGAGATAAGGGAAAGGTGTGGAGGAGAAAAAAAGAGGGAAAAAAAAACGTGTGGATGAAAAAGAAAAAGAAAAAAAAAAAAAAAGAGATAAGGGAAAAATAAAATAAAGAATAAGAAATTAAAATTGAGAAATACTATTACAATATTTTCACAATAATTCTTAAGTAGTGGGTTGTTACTAACTAATACAGATGAAAAAAAATATTTAAGTAATGTGTTCAAATTAAAATCAGTAATAACTTACCCCATATAATTTATTATGAAAATATTGTAAAATGTTAAGAATACAGCTCTTCTCATTAAAATTAGATGAATGAAAGAAGATTAAAAAAGAAATATTAAAGAAAGAATGAAGATATAATATTTAAATGAGATAAAGAAAAGGATAGATAGTCTGTTGGAAAGTGTATTTGAAAAAGTAAGTAGACAAAAGGTAAAATAAACTGTTCACTCTCCAAACAGTACAAAAATTTGAAAAGCCTATTGGAGATGCTCTTAGAGCATCTCCAATAGGCTTTCTAAAGCCTTATTTGGAGAGCAAACATAGAAAAATCAAGCTCCAACAATCTCTCCATCTCATTTTTTTTTTTTTTTATAGATTTGCTACAGTAGCTCTCTTGAGCTGGAGAGCACTGTAGCAATTACTATAGCAATTCCAAACATATTTCACTCTTAAAATAATCATTGGTTGAATAAAATAATAATTATTTCTCTCTCATCCCTTTTCTCTTTCGTTCTTCACTCTCTCCTGCTTCTTTATCTCAGCAGTTACAAACTAAAACATACCACAATCAGAACAAAAACACAAAACCCAATCGAAAGATTTGAAACACAAAAACAACCTTTCTCATAAGCCTAATGAAATCCAAACAATAAAAGCAAAAAACTGCATTTTGTCGGCGGTAGAAAGGTAGACAAGCAGCTGTGGAGGCAGAGCAAATTGGTTGTGGAGAAAGACCCATCTGTACTGCATGAACGACTCACTCATCATGCTCCTCTTCCTCAGCCTCCTCTGGCACCCGATCTCCATGATTGTCTTCCTCGCCTGGTCTTCCTCTCTCTCTGTTTTTTTTTTCTTTTCTTTTTTTTGTTGAAATCCTCTCTCTGTTTGAGTCTTTGAGTTTGAGACGAAGATATTTTTTATTCTTTAACTTTTGGTATGTGGTGGAGAATTGGTTTGTAGTTATAGTGGAGTGTGTGTGGTGGAAACAATGGGTTGTAAAAAGTGGTGTGTAAATGTGTGGTGGAAAATTGGGTTAATGATAATTACAAAAATTTTATAATCAGATATATATTTTTTGAGGGATGCAATGTTCATAATATTTTCACAACATTATCACAATAAATTTTAAATAATAGGTTGTTATGAATAGGCAAAAAAGTAATTTAAGTTATTGTTCAAATTAGAACCAATAACAACTTACCACATGTGATTCGTTATGAAAATGTTGTAGATGTAGCAATTTTTTTTTTTCATTTTAGAAAATTTTTTAAAAAAGCTTGTGATAAAGTAGTAAATAATAATGAATAAATAAAAACTAACAACTCATGACTTTATTATTTGTTATCTCAATAGCTTCAAGAGATCCATTGGAAAAAAAAAAAGAAAAGGCCAACCACAATTTAAAAATTTTTAGCCGTCGAGAGTTAGAAAATATAGTTGGGAATAAATAAAGAAAGATTAAAGAAAGAATGAAGAATGAATAAAGAAATAATATTTAAATAAGATAGAGAAAAGATAGAGAGTCTGTTAGAAAGTGTATTTGAAAAAGTAAGTAGGTAAAAGATAAATACAACTGTTCACTCTCCAAACAGCACAAAAATTTAGAGAGTCTACTAGTGATGCTCTTAATAATGATCAATCCTAGACCCCATTGCAAGCTAAAAAGTCATAAAAAAATTTGAGCGGCAAGGCTATACAGTATACACATAAACATACTCAATCACAATCAATCATAGCTCTTTTATAATGGTTTTATTACATCCTTACGTTGTCTAGTCCATTCACATAATATTTTTCACGACTTTTTAGTAATGTTTAGTATCCTCGAAATATTCTTCTTTGCTTACATTTTTTTCCCAACCAAAGAGGAGAAAGATATAATAGAGATATAACACTTAGGTTCAATGTTCAATTGTATAAGATTCATCAAGATGACGACAATATAAAATTATAAAATGTTAGTAATAGACTAAACATTACTAAAAAGTTATAAAAAAAAAATATTGTGTGACTGGACTTGATAGTGTAGACACACAAATCCTACTCAATTACCATAAGTCCTTGACCCTTTATTTTGTACTAGTAAGTTGCTCATGTAATACACGGATAATGTTATAATATTCTATATAAGATGATTTTGAAGAATATTGTACAAATATTATAGCATAATTATTATAAAACTTTGTTAATAATGAGTTTATAATAAGAAACAATAATTATAAATTGCGCACACATATCTATTATAATTATTCAGTTCAAGTAATGAGAATTTTTTTTTTTAAAAAAAAATGTTGGAAAGAAGTAATTTTTGTGATGGTATTAACTTGACATGAAGTGTCCATTCGAGAATAGTTTATTTAACTAAAATTGATTTTTTTTTTTTTTTTGCTAAAATTACCGTTAAATAAAGGTAAAAGTTAGCTAAAATAGTACAGTATGACCTATGAATAGTACTAAAAAGTGAAATGGGACTCATAAATAGTACCAAAAATAAGCTGAATAGTAAAAGAAGCTAGTAAAAATAATCAATACCAAATGCACACATAATTTACTAATTTTAGAATAGATTAACTAATTTTGTTGAAACTTATTTTGCATATTTTGGAATGTACGCATATATTGTTGAAAATGAAAAGTGAAAACTTTGGGATGCACCTTTAAGGTCTGTTTTGGATCCGCTTATTTTGTTAAAACTAAAAACTTTTTACTGAAAGTACTATAGATAAAGGTAAAAGTTAACTAGCAAAAATAATCAATACCAAATGCACATATAATTTACTAATTTTAGAATAGATCAACTAATTTTGTTGAAACTTATTTTGCTTATTTTGGGATGTACGCATATATTGTTGAAACTAAAAACTGAAAACTTTGGGATGCACTTTTAAGGTCTATTTCGGATCAACTTATTTTGTTGAAACTAAAATTTTTTTGCTAAAAGTACGGTAGATAAAACTTATTTTGGAATAGATCAACTAATTTTGTTGAAACTTATTTTGCTTATTTTGGGATGTACACATATATTGTTGAAACTGAAAACTGAAAACTTTGGGATGCACCTTTAAGGTCTGTTTTGGATCAACTTATTTTGTTAAAACTGAAAATTTTTTGCTGAAAGTACAGTAGATAAAAGTAAATTTAGCTAGAATAGTAAAGTATGGTCCATGAATAGTACTAAAAAGTGCAATGATGCTCATGAATAGTAGAAAAAAAAAGGTTAAATAGTAAAATAAACTGGTTTTTTAATTTGGAGCCAAACGTACGCTAAATGTGTAAATTAGGACATGCTTGAGATGGGTGCAATAAAGTGTGTAATCTTTACGATGTTTAGCTACCATAGCTTTTTTTTTGCTGGGTAAATGTGGGGGATAGAACCCTCAAGCTAAATGTATTTAATGAAATTGAGTGCCACTAGGCTACAAGGCCCAGTGTAGCCTAGTGGTTGGCACACATTCAAGCATGCACGCATATATTGAGACAAACATATCTGTTTATGAAATGTTCAAATGACACTATTAGCTTACTGTGGCAAGAAACACATTCTCTCTAAACCGCAAACAACATGTACTCTCAAGTCTAGCAACACTTGAAATGCCCCAACAAATTGGAAACTTTATGTAGACGCAGCATCAAGGTAAGGAGTATCATCTTTAATGTGCCTTGATATCTAAAAAAAAAGGTGAATAAAGAATATTAGAATAGATCAACTAAATGTTAGACAGAAGTAATCACATGTCAAGTTAATACCATTATTAAATTCAAAGCAATTGCAATATTAAACTCTACTCATCAGTGCCTCTCAAAGGCAAATGCAAACTTGAAAGTAGAAAGGCATTCAAATACAGGCAAATTAAGAAATAAGAAAGTATTTTTTTAGCTAGACAAAAGCTATGTCAGTGATTAGTAGACTCTCATTACACTTGTGCTTATGCCTCCAATAAGAGCATCCACAACAGTGGAGCTATTTTTTTAGCTATTTGGCACAACAATCGGGAAAAAACATTAAAATCGGAGAAGGGGGAAAGGTCTTACCAAGTTGAGGCTTAGCTTTTCTTGCTCGTGCTCCTACTTTCGCATAAACATTAAAACAGGGGAAAAATCTTTAATAAAAGTACATTACAAAAAAATAAAATCTATAATAATTGATACAAAATTGGAGGAAGAAAATTGCATGCTAATTTATTGGCCGTATATATTGTCCGAAGAAGATGTATACATGCCAACACATTAGACCTGCAAAATGGACATTTTACAAATTCAAATTCTAGAAAAAGAAGAAAACACTCAAGTATTTTATCAAACAATTTTGATGCATGTAACAAAAAATTTCGTTAGTTAAGTCCACTCTAGCAATTTTTTTGAGAGAGGGGGTGGTTGGTAGAGAGACACAAAATAATAAAACCTTGAATTAGAAGGTCAAATCAAGGTGACCAAATCATGCTCCGATTGGCTTAGGCAGAGGTAGGGAAAAATAGTTCCAAGAAGGAGATAGAACGTTCCAGGCTGAATGGCATTGAAGGAGGAATAAAGCGCCTAAGTGAGATTTATAATTGGCTAAAAGGATGAGCATTGAAGCCCAAAATATTGAAATCTCTTAAGCTTCCACATTTATCACTTCAAGTAATTACTGAATCTAGACTGAAAACCATTGTTTTCAAAGAAGCTGAAGAGTGTGTCTCTACTCTCTACTCTCTACAATGCAGTCAGTCATGATCTTTGCTTCCATCAAAAAGTGGGAAGGCTTGGGTTTTTCAAATAATCTGCAATGTAATAAGTGGGGTTGAGTTTTTACAATCCTTATGGGTAGCCCATTTTTCGGAGAATAGTGAAAAGAACTTAAAGAAAAGAAGTTAATTCAAAGGCTAAATACAAGATTAAAGTACCACATGACAGGACCTCATGCTCTCCCGGTTGGTATGCTAAAAAACATGAAGAGAGAGAGAGAGAGAGAGAGAGAGAATGATTAGTAAAACTAGTCGCAGATCCGCGTGATACACAAGAAAATATGATATAATTATTGAATTAATATATTAGATTGTATATGTGGGGTACAAAAATTCAATAAGATAATCATGCCACATGTCATACCCAAGGCTGAGGAGGCCAACACAATTTCAAGAAGTCCATACACTTAGATGGTAAGGCCGGAGAGGTGGGCCATGGCCATGTCAATGGCACATTGCCAGAGGGGGTCACACTGTAGAGGAATAACTTCAGAGAAGGGGTTAGCCTTAACGTGATTAGAGGGACGGTAGCTACCACCACATTTAATGCACCTCACCAAACATCCTGGCTACATTTGTGTAGAGAAGACTCTTGAACAGTATTGTCTTGATTGCCGCAACTCACAGAAGACTTGGAAGGGCGTTTGATGAGACAAGCACTCGAGTAATGACTTGCAGCATCAACAAATGGAGGACCAAGATCAGTCAAAGAAGACTATATAATGTGAGAGGTTCTCTAGGGACAGGGTCATCTGAAAAATCTAAAAAGCACTGTAACACAAAGAAATGAAGTTGTGATCAAGTTTAATAAGAATATACTCTAGACTACTCTCTTCGGACTTTGCCGAGGAAGAACTTCTTCGCATAAAACCTATTTTTCATTGTTTTATTTCAATCTTAAATTCATCATGGGCATTGTCCAACTCACCGAAACC
Source organism: Quercus suber (assembly GCF_002906115.3). Classification (NCBI taxonomy): domain Eukaryota; kingdom Viridiplantae; phylum Streptophyta; class Magnoliopsida; order Fagales; family Fagaceae; genus Quercus; species Quercus suber. Next base: position 705,732 of record NW_027069779.1, on the reverse strand, counting down.
TAGTTTTCAGCTCATTCTGTAAAAATTCATTGTGTTGTGCTTTTTGGGCCTGAATCCTTCTATCTTTTAGGCCCAGGAATCAAAATGCTGCCCCTATAGTATATTTTTAAAAATTCAATATGTGTCATTTGAAATTATGTTTTAAATTAGAAGTTTTTTTGTAGTGTAACAAAATATATTTTGCAGTTAGGTATTATATATAGTGAGATATGTATGAAAACACAATGCAATAATTTTTTTTTTTTTTTTTAAAATTGATAGTGTGACAACTATTAGACTAATTTGCAACTATGTATACTTTGTTTATTACTATATAGATGCATGTGATTCAACTCTTATAGATATATTTTTCTCCAAAACATAGATCCACATCTCTTTCTTCCTCATAATTGAAACTAAGTAAAAAAAAGTAAATAAAGATAACTATGCAACAGATCATTATCAATAAATCATATATCATAAAGTGGAAATATAAAATAAAATAAAATGCAAAAAGAAAAAGTTCCTTAAATACCTATACATAAAAACATTAATAGCATAATGACACTCTAAAGTAATTATATTTTATTTTATTATCTTTTTGACATTTTTAGTAAAGATGATCAACCAAGCAAAGTAAAAGCTTACCAAGAAAGTATAACTAAAAATTTGATAGTGGAGATGCTAATTATTTGTAAGAAAATGACAAAAATGAAAATAACAAATAGATTTGAAAAAAAACCTATAAAATTTTAAAAAGAAATTTTACCAAACGCATGGGATGCAACAACACAAAATTACTACACTTAATATTTTTTGATATTCTACAAATAAAACAACTTTATTCACTTTTTGTCACAATATAGATTATAAAGCGATTACAATCTTTATTATAATCTCTCCCCACCCCCCTTAGGTTATTTTATAAGCACTTTGATTGAAATCAAAATTTGCTTTTTTATTTCTTTTTTATTTTTTGCCCAAAGGTAAGCTAGCCTACCAAATAATCCAAATGATTATCATAAGGACCTGTTACCATAGAGCAATTTTTGGTGAATGTCTGTTATATCAAACATTTGATGATATTTTAGGCTTAGATATCATATATCCGACTTTAGCTAAATGTCTCTCCTCAATAAGTCTAATCAGGAAATTCTCCACAACACCACCAACCTGATTCTTGTAACTACGAACTGATATCTTTTCATTGCTTGTAACAACTACAACCTTGTCTTTGTGAGTTAAAAGCTCATTTGCCACAACCATATGCATCTTGTACTTTTTAAGAGCTATATTAGCATTCTCTAAAAGTATTTGTATATCTGTCTCTAACTGTTTAGTCAGGCAGAGGAAAAATTTCGATCTCATTTCATTATAAAATAACAAAAAATCAAGGAACTTATAGCAAAAGGTTTTCTATACAAAATTCCAGTAGAAAGAGACTAATAGGCCCTCCACTTCAAGACATAGGGAATTATGAAAGACTATACATCCTTTGCCTACCATTTTCTCTTTCTTAATTTCACATTACCAAAGAAGTATATGAAGCTAAAAACATTGTGAATACATCTCTGTTCAATGAAAGTCCATTGATAAACACATTCAAATTCATAGCCATGTATATTTTGTTTTGATATAAACTCAAATTTATAGATATTTTTAAAAAAAATTACGTATTAACCTAAATCAAAATTCAACCAAATCTATAAGAGTGATTTGTGATGGGAAATTTAAAAAATACAACACAAAGAAATAAAATAAAATAAACCATATTAGAGTTATAAGAAAGAACAAAAATCAAGTGAGAGAGAGAGTATTCATAGTTTTTGTTAGGAAAAAATATGAATTGAATGACATAAATGATATCAAATTTATAGAAAATAAGATGGGGAGAAGGAGAGTTGAACTATAAAAAAGAGGAATTGAGAAAGGAAGTTTAACGGTAAAATAAAGCGTAGTAGGGAGATAAAAAAGCAAAGAGGAAGGACAGGGGTTGGAGGAAGAGAAGAAAAGTTTTTTTTTTTAAGGATAGAAAGATGAAAAATTTAAATATTCAATTTTAACAATTACTTGAAATTAGAAAGAAGAAAACAAAAAATTGAAATCAATTTGGATAGCTAAATATAGTCAAACATTTGCATCTAATTAATAGTAACATTTGTAATTAATAATCAAACATGTGCATGTATCGACTAAAATGATAATGAATTATTTAATTTTAATAATTACTTAAAATTAGAATGAAGAAAATAAAAAATTAAAATCAATTTAGATAATTGAATAATCAAATGTTTACATTTAAAACAAATAGATGATAACATGTTAAATAATAATGGAGTCCATAGGTTTGTCCATAGACCATAAAGTAAATTTAAAAAATAAAATTACAACATAATTAATGAGATAATTTAACAAAAATATAACAACATTATTTATTTATTTATTTTTTGCTTCATAAAAATAATATTAAATTTTACATTTCTATTTTTAAATTTTTAAATATATATAAATAAACAAAACACTCAACCTTTCCAAAAAAAATCGTGAAAAATATTGTAAGATTAGACTTGACAGTGTAGATACACATAGGCTACCTCCATCTAAAAAAAAAGATACACATAGGCTACTCATTCACCGCAAGTCCTTGACCCGATGTGCCAAGTAATGTTAATAAAGTACTAACCAGTACTAAAAAATCTTGAATAATGTAGTGTGATTGGACTTGATAGTGCAGACACACAGAGCCTACTCAGTCACCAAAAGTCCTTGACACGTGTGCCTGAACTAATTATCATTTAGGGTACGGTTAATTATGTCTAAAAATATATATTAAATATTTATTTTAAGAAAGTTTTTATAAAATTTTTTTAAATTATTGTTAAAATAATTAATTATTTTTTATTTTTATAAAAAAATTACTAATATATGACATATTAGTAAAACTCCATCATTTATTAGATGTCAAGTTTTTCTTTGCTCAAAAAATAGAATAAAATAAAATAAAGATGGCATGCTCTTCACTTGAGTTTTTAATCCACTTCAAGGACCTTTTTGTCTCCTCACTTGCTTCAATCCAATCTAAGCTGATGCGTATCTCTCATCCACTGCAATGTAACCTTTTCACTATTTGTATTTGCTGGCAGACGTCACTTTTTATAGATAACGTACCGCGTATCAAGTTTGCGCCGTACGCTTTCCTACCCTCTGAAGGAGCATAAATATGGCGGCCATTTACATAATCCAAACCTCTTTTTTTTTTAGCAATATTCCAAACATCTTTTTGCATTTAATATTGGATTATATTTCCATGGTTGAGAAACCTCAAACTTTTACACCCTTCTAAGCCTGTGGCAGAATGGCTGGACCCACACCTTCTAACATTTGGTCACAAATGTAGTTCTCCTCCTCTCTTAGTACTTCAGTACATTTTTCTTTCAACTTTTCCTTAATGGAAGTTTCTGATTTCTTGTTTTGTCTAATATCTCTCTCTCTCTCTCTCTCTCTCTCTCCGCCCCTTATTTGGATACTGCTCTTCTTTTCTGTAAGTTCATTTTTTTGAAAAACTTTATGATCTTGAATTGTTGATTCTATTTGAAAATTGTTGACAGAAAGGTTTCAGAGTATATGGTCTGTCTTGCCAAATTCCATATCCATGATCTTGGAACATCAAATGTGAGTTCCAGCTAGATTCATGATCTGCAAATATATACCTCGTTAATTTGAAAGTAGCTAGGTACCATTAAGTGGAGAGCTCCCTCTCATTGCTGTTCTGCCTGATATCAGTAGTGTCCCTCTTGACCATTTGTGCGCTAGCTTTTCTCACATTGTTGCATGAAAAGCATGTCTTCCAAGAGCTGATGTGAATCTGGAAGTACATACACTTGGTGCTCTGTTCGTAGCTGACTCACATTCTTCAGTTTGGGTGTAAGGATGGATAGAAGTAGCTTCTCTGGATTTAAGGCAACCAAAACCTTGAACATGGGCATCTCTCCTTCTTGAATTTCCATTTTATCTTTTCATGTAATTTTGAAGATTGACTGTGAACTCTTCATCTTTAGTGTTGATTTTCTTCGTAGGAATTTCATCATAGAATGAATCCTCAATGATATGTCTTTTTCCTCTCCGATATCTCTGTGCATTCTTGTTCTGGTGTTGCTGGTTTTTCAATGATTGTTTTACAGTACGTGGGACTTTCTTAACCTGTTTATTTCAGAAAGTTGTTCTCTTCTCAGTTGGAGGCAATGGCACAGGATTGATCACCACAGCAGGGTTTCTCTCTTGTTTGCGATAGGAACATAGATGAGCTCATGAGCTCACAACACTCTTCTCTTTAGGTTATTTATTTTCTTCTTTACTTCGAATGCTCTCTCAACGGTTACTGTGAGTTTGGGAACACTTGGGTCATGCTACATGGTATTATTCTTTGGCTTTTAGCCATGGGTTTTCAAATTGAAGGCCTTATTGTCTGCTCATATCATGTTGCACTGTTTTTTACCTACACTTCTCTCCTGTTCTTTGGTCCTTAAGCCCTTGCAATTTGCATCTTTAGTTTTGCCTTGGTGAATCCAATCGAGAAGCAGTTCAGACCAGGGGATATATGCAAAAGATCTAGAAGGTCCATTACCGATAAAACTATCTTCTCTGTCCAATCTTGACTAATTTTCTGGCCATAACTTCATTTCGCGGATTCACTCTGTCAACTTTGTCAAGGCGCTTGAGAAGTACAACAAAAAGAAGAAATATTATTAGCTGCTCTTACAGTACAATAACGTAGTACTCTTTTCTCTCAAATTCATAGTAAAGATCCAGCGTAAATGTGGAAGGAAACCTACAACAAACAACAACAACAGCGACGTTGTTCCTCGAGTTTTCCATTTGAGTGAGTTCCTTCATTTTCTAGAGCTGGCTTGGATTCTTTATTTATTTATTATTTTAAAATTATTTTTGTACTTATTTTATGAAACTGAGGATTATCTTTCAATTTCTTATTAAATTGTTGAATGATGCTTAGATACTAAAATTTTATTATATACGTTTTACAATTTGATACCACACCAATCAAGAAAAAGGTTATTTAGACATTCATTTATTATGCCATAGTATTTTTTCTAATTAGATTTTAGCTACTTAATTATTGTGTATTTAAATTTGTAATAACTATAGTATTTTTTCCTGGTTTGATTTCATCTACTTAACTATTTTCATGATTGTAGAATTCCAAAACAAGTATGCATAGGGAAATCAAACGAGAGAATAGAAGAGTATTGTGAGCTGATCTATTCCCATTGCAAGTAAGAGAGAAACTTTGATGTAGTTATCTACTCCATGCCATTGCCTCCATCTGAGAAGAGAACAACTCACTGAAAAAAAAAAAAAAACAGGTTGAAAGTTGAACATACTGTGAACCAATCATTGAAGAATCAGCATTACTAGAACAAGAACGTACAGTGATACCAGAAAGGAAAGCAACATGACATCGAGGACTCATTATATGATGAAATTCCTACAATCAAACTCAACGTTGAATATGAAGAGTTCTCAGTCAATCCTGAAAATTACAAGCAAGAGAAAATGAAAAACCAAGGAGACTTGTCCATGATCAAGGCTTTGATTTCCATAAAACCAGAAGCTGCATCTATTCAACTCTACAGCCAAACTGAAGAATGTGAGTCGGTTACGAACAAAGCACCAGGTGTATGAGATGAGATTCAAATCCACTCTTGGAAGACATGCCTTTCATGCAACAGACAACAATGTAAGAGAAGCAACTGCACAAACGGTTAAGAGGGATGCTACTGATAACATGATGAATGGTGACGAGAGAGAGATTTCCACCCCGAGGTATCTACTTTGCAGATCATGAATCTAGCTTGAACTCATTTGATGTTGCAAAGATCATGGGTATGGAATTTGGTAAAACAGATTGTATACTCTGGAACCTCTGTATCAACAATTTTCAAATATGATCAACAATTTAAGATCATAAAGTGGGTGATTCTTTTAATCCAAATCATCAACTTAAAATAATTATACTGGTTATGCAATCGATTATATTTTCATGAATAATGGGCATAATCATCAAAACTTAACTAAATAAAGTAGATTAAAAATAAATTGACACGACAATAAGGTTAAGGGAAACCCCGACTAAAAAAAACCCCATGGGGTTTATCGATCACCACCCAATGAAAGAATTGACCATGGTAAAATGGAAGTTTTCAACACAAGAATATAGATCATTCTAGAATTGCTACTTACTATAAAACTTACTCGCGTGATCGTATGAAACTCCAACCTGTTAGACTTTTCTACCTCCTGAATCTCTTCAATGCGAGGATACCCAACATGAGTCTAACCTTGCAAAAATAAGTTAATTGAAGTAGGTCATTATAGCAGCTTCACCTGGAACACCTCGAGATCTTCAATACTTTGCCAAAGAAGATACTTGGTAAAACCCTTAGCATACCTTTATGGGTTGAGAAAAATCCGCGTGGGGTGAGTTGGAGCAAAATTATCATTCCTATGTTAGAGCATTTTTAGTGCATTCTCATTAGGTGTGCTAAATGTGTCAAATGCTTAGCATTTGGCACACCAAACACCAAAAACAACCTCTCATGAGGTGTGCTAAATATCTCAAAAATATGAGACATGTAACAGTACGCTCTCAAATATGAGAGCGTACGGACAACAATGTCAAATACTGTTTAGTTTATTTAATTCATTTTTTTTTCTCTCTCCTCCTCTCAGCTCTCTCTCTCTGTTTGGCATTCTAGAACCCATCTCTTTCTCGCTCTCTCTCTGGGGTATTCTCATTGCCGTCTCGCCACGCTAAGAGACAGAGACCGCCCAGGCTCGCCACTGATCACTGACCCACTTTGCAATGAAGAGGAACTCCAGTGTGAAGGACACAGTGGTCGGGAGTGAAAACTTCCATCAGCCGTCTCGCCACGCTGAGAGACAGAAACCGCCCAGGCTCGCCACTAATCACTGACCCACTTTGCGACGAAAAGGAACTCCAGTGTGAAGGACACGGTGGCCGGAAGTGAAAACTTCAATCAGCGACGGCGACGAAGGCGGTTGTCCTGATCTGATTGTCACTCTCGGTGTATGTCCGATTCAATTTATGATTTTAGTGTAAATTGTAATTAATTTTATAATTGATTTGGTGGATTTGGGATGTGGGTTTGGTGGATGTGGGTTTGTGTCGGTGGTGGGTTTGGTGGATGTGGGTTTGTGCCGAACTCTCTGGTTGTGGGTTTTTTTTTTTTTTTTGAGGTGGCATTGGTGGATGTGGGTTTGTGCCGGTGGTGGCTGTTGGTGTTGTTGCGGCAGTGGTTGTTGGTGGCCGTTGTTGCGGTAGTGGTGGTTGTGCCGCTGTTGTTGTTGTTGACAATGGGGATGGGGATGAGGATGATAGGGAGTAATTAATATATTATTTTAATGCATAGTAAATATTATTTTAATTTATAAAATTGAAGAATAGAACATTTGATAAATGGCATGTTGTAAAATGATATGCTAAAATGATAAAGTATGTTTTTGGTGTGTTAAAATGACATTTTTTTTAGAGAGCTGATGAGAATGCTCGTACTTTTCCAAAAGTGCCACTACATTACTTCTACAAAATAAAACAACTGCTTATCATCACATAAACAACAAAATAGTAACAAATTTTGTGTTTCAAATAGTTCAAAAGAATACGTATAAGCATGTACAAAAATTCATGTTTATATTAATACTTTTTCTATTTTATATAATCACTTTTTAAAAACACTCATATTAGATTATTTATTTTAAAAGCTATTTCAATAAAAATATTTATTCTTTATTTACATAACTACTTTTTTAAAACATCCACATCAGTCACACACTCATACACACATCAACGGAAAAAGTGAATTGAGAAATAAATAAAGGAAAATGTTAAAGGATATTCTTAGGGTAACGGATAACAAACAATTTTTTTTTAAAAAAAAATTATGAGAAAAGAAAAAAAACAAGCAATTAATGTTTTCACAACTTTTTTATTTTTCATAAAAGTTATGTCAAAAATTTTCTAAAATAGATTGTTAACCACTGCTCAAAGAGCACCCGTTAACATGATCCATAAACAAAAAATGAACAATAATTATGTAAATTTACATGGATATTGCAGCTATGGGAGGGTTTCTTGTCTCGGCTCCTAATTAGTAGGTATTGTCCACTTTGGCTATGCCTCACATGTGTCTTCGGCCAAAGGCTTATAAGGCACATGTAAGAGGCGTCTCTCCCTGACAGCAGCTATGGACAAGATATGCATAATTTTAAACAAATATATGTGAGTGATTTTTTGGGTTGGTTGGCCAAAATTTTACATTGATTGATGCAAGTGCTCTAATAGTCTTGAGTCTTATTGCATTGATGCTAAAGATCCAATGGGTCATTCTCTTAGGCATCAACCGTTCTCTTCACTCCTCTTGTAATCCCCATTATAATGGACGATCAGTTTGCTCCCTCCGTAGTTGCTTATTTTTCATCTTTCACCCTTGTCTGTCCTGGATTTTGGAGTCACATTTCAGAATGAGAGTTTCTATTAGCTTCACTAGTTCTTTTGTCACTTTTCACTTTTGCAAAGAGATGAGACCGCATGCCAAGCAAAGGGCTTAAGACCAGCAGTCATGTATAGAGCCTTGAGCCTAAGTATGCAAATCAATGTCATAGTTGAAGACTTACAGTTATTTAACCCCATTTGAAAAGTACACTTAAATCAGTTTATGACTCCCTTTGAAAAATAATAACAAATTTTAACATCTAATACTTCAACACCTATTGCTTGTGACAGAGTTCAATGACGCAGAATGAATTCTTTTATTTCAAACCATCTAGCACTAGCATATGATACCTTTGAGAATTGAATTGCCAATCTTACATTCAAAAGTTCCAGTTGCACCAACAAGCTCAGACAAACAAAAGATTCACAACACGAACAGAATATGCTAACAAAACAGCAACATAAGATGAATACATGATATCATATGAGCACCTGATTGTGTCTCTTTTGGTTTTTTTTTTTCCTGCATCTTTGTATTCATTATGGCTTTAACCCCAACAATTTCTCCAGTTTCTGAATCCTCTCTTCTAGCCTAGAATTCTGGCTCTCTCTTCCTATAGTCTGTATATAGTCATCAACATCTATGGGGTTATCTAAAGACCCTCCTGCCTTTTTTCCCTTGCTTTCTTCAGCACCACCTTTGGCTAATCCTTTTTCTTCAGTATCTAATAGGTCATTCTTAGAGTCATTGCCCTCACTCTGGAATCCATTTGTAGCTGCATTCTGGTTACTAGCAAACATATGAGCCCTACTCTCAACTTCCTTGGCACCGACACTAACTGATGGAAATTTTCTTTTTCTATTATTTCCGGAGGCAGAACTTGGAGTAGGTCTGACAACACTTTTTGATTGATTGTAAGAATAATCTTCAGAAGTACTAGTTCTTTTTGCAACAGTGTTACGAAGTTTGAAAATTTCTGAAATTGGAAGATTATCAAGACTATCATCATCACTGGAAATTTCAAACGTATTGGTACTGACAGTAGCATGACTCTCTTGGGCTGACTTCTGAGAAGTTGCTTGGTTACCGTCTGCAGTTGGGATATTGTAGTTAACTTCATTCTTCTCTGACCCAAACGATTGCAATATTTCAGATTTCAGTATTCTATTTGTGACACCGGATTGAGAAAACTTCGAACTAAACAGCATATCATCCTCACTTTGTTCATGCTTTGGTTTTGCAATGCCAGAATTAAACATAGAAGCGCAAGAGGCGTTGCTCTTTTTCCTTGTAGATGTTTTGGAAGTTTGTGGTGACTCCTTACTGTAGTTCTTGGGACTCTTCGATTCATCTAAAGCATGGGAAGCCTTATTCTGCTCTGCTTCAATTGACAATGATATTTTTGTGTCATCCGTACTTCTGTCTTGCTTTAGGATTTCCTTGATTGCATCTTTGCGAGCCACTACACATTCCTTCCACCAAGCGAAGTACGCTGCTGAAACAGAAGGTTCAAATGATCTTGGCGGAATAAAGAAGTGGACATTTTCCTCTGCAAAGTTGTCATCAGAAAATTCACCAGGAAGGTGTTGATCCATTCCAAACTGCATTGCCACCCGGTGTGGCATATACTTTTCGGTGCAATCTAAACCAACAAGCTCAGAGGCACACAAGCATTGAAGAAATGACCGTAAATCCTCATCTAAACTTGAATTACAAATCACCGACTCTCCATTTTCTTTATAGTAAGACAAATGGCACCAATTTTCCAAATCAGCAGCATAAGGACGCCACTCAAAATCTTCTGCAGACTTGAGTATACACCACCTAATGCTTGCGAGACTGATAGTTGATTTTACTTTATGCAATCGAGCTACCCTGGGTTCACCAGGCTGAAGTGGCTTAAGACTCTTTGCTCTTAAACTAGGGAATCGCTCAATAGCCCATAGTTGCACTATTTGAAACAATCCCATAACTGTGATTGGCCTTAAAGAGGCCATTGCATTTTCTTTCAACAACCTCAAGTTCTGATAAAGACTTGCAAGCACTGCAGGGGCCAGCGCAATTTTAGTCCATCTAGACAAATGAGCGGCTATAGGAAATACATGACTCCCAACAACGTCATCAGGAAGTGAAGGAAAAACATACCTTGACAGCCACAGAGAAAGAAATGCTACATGTTCAAGCTCATTCTCATTCTCCATGAAGTGCTTGATCCAAGCACCATAGTTAGCCTTTTTAGACTTGCTTTTGGAAAATTCCTTCCTTATTTTCTTCATCTCTTCCTCTACTCTCACCAACTCCTCTGAAAGAGGACTAGTTACTAGCTCTCCGAGTACTGGAAACCCACCAAGAATCATAACATCTTCGAGGGTTACTGTTCCTTCTCCCCACGGGAATACAAAAGTATTAGTTTCTGGACACCAGAACTCCACTAACCCAAGAACCAAATCGTGGCTACATTGTGTTTCATAACGAGAACTCATGATAGCATCACATATGCCAGCTTGATTCCATTTGTAACCATATTTTCCAGCTAATTTGTCCATCCACTCATCCCATCTTTTTTGGGGCTGCTTCCACCCTTTGAAATGAACTTTTGAATGCCATGATTGGCTATTGTTGTTAGAGAAAATTTCAGATAGTAAGGGAACATTTGGAACCTTAACACCTTGGTAGGAATATCTAACAAATGGTTTGAGGAACCTACCAATTCTCCTTGTAATATTCCCATCTTTTGTGGAAACCATTTCCTCTTCTCTTGCTTCACAAATGGAATAGGACTGTTCTGTTGCCATTATTGAGCAACTAGGAGGAGGGGTAGGGGAAGAGAGCTGAGTAGTAAATAAAAATACAATAAACAAAAACAGTACATTAGAAAAACAGCATAAAACAACTACATATGCTGTGAGAGCGGTTCCCATTCTAAACTCTTCGCCTCCCATATGTTCGTCCTTGGCAACTGGCAAGCTGTGGTTAACTGGCTGTTAATATTTTTTCTTTTTCTTTTTTTAGCTGTTGAAAATATTAAATATCATGCAGAGTTTTTAGCTTTTACATTCACTACTCCAATTCTACAAACCTAGACGCCTTCTCCTCTTCCCAAGTATTTTGTTGTATCCTAATCTAGTCTTCTATCTACCATAAATTTAAGAATATCATTTAACAATTTTAATCAATCTCCAAAAAATGTTAATATCAAGATCACCAAGCCATAATATCAATCACACACAAAAATACATAAATTGCTGTGAAAAACTCTTTTTCCAAAGAAAAAACCGCGGTACAATCTTCAAATAAATCCAAAATTATAAAATTAATTTCAATATCTCATTTCAAGTCTATATATCTAACTTGAGATCCATTCCAAATGCAACAATATTTCAATCTAGGAATTCATGTGAACTCACTTGATATTTCCACTCACTTTGAATACAACTCCTCGTGGTGGTAGCACCCAAAATTCCTCTACATAGAGAAAACTCCAAAATTTATATTCAATTGTGTATGTCTCATGACTAAAGAAAATACCCTTGTTTTGTTTGCTCTCACACACACTAGTTGCTCATTGCAGTTTCTTTTTCTTCATTTTGCAACACTAATTAAAGCCTCACAAATTCTCCTTAATTTTTACACTTCAGAAAATGAACAAGAATGGCTCCAAACATGTTTTGGCTTCCAAAAACTCAGGTTTCTAAGGCTTTCAAGTCTGGGAGGATTGAATAGGTTGATAATAGATGAAGGTGCCTTGTTTTTTCTTGAAAAGTTTCGGATTGGACCCTCTCCACATCTGAAGGAGGTACCCATTGGCATTCACCATCTGAAAAGCCTAAAAACTCTAGATTTTCTTGATATGTTGAGGGAATTTGTGCTTAGAATGCAACCAGATGAAGGCTTTGATTTTTGGAAAGTCAAGCATGTTCCCTTTGTCCGATTTTGGTATAGGATTCAAGGGGAAAACTACAAAACCTACAAGCCTGGTGATTCAAAGTTATTGGAATTTTTCCAATGGGAATTTAAGAGTTGAGAACCAAAACGCCCTCACCTCATGCAAGAAATTATAGGTATACCACTTTAAGCTATTAGAATTTTATATTTACAGTATTACCAAAACTTCAGACTTGCGATAAAAACCTTTTCTTTTCTTTTATCCTTTTGTTGCTACACAGAAAATTTTAGATAGAAGGAAATAGTACAAGTAGTTAATGTAACATTTAGCCATAAAACAAAGTTTAACAGTTGTTTTATTCATTGTTATTTTGTTCATTGTGATAGGTAGCCCACAAGCTTTACCTGCTGCGAATCATAGTTTGTAAGCTTGCATTTCCCTTTCTGCATATTATAGACCATTTTCATTGTTGCATTGTCTACACGAAATCATTTTTTTATTATTCATATTGCTATTGTGGTAATTTTAGGCTTAAACCGTCAAAATCAACATCTCAAAGGATTTTCAGGTATCAATCCGACAAGATACATGCTCATTAGTCAATCAACCAGGACATCGGAGGCTGATTCTCCTCTGCATAGCTGCTTTTGTCATTGTAAATTGTAATGTTCTAACCATGTGCCATTTAAGTGCATCGAGCTTATGAACCTCTTGAACAGATGATAAGCAATAGAGTCATGTTTAGCAACAATGTTTTAGTTTGATTGTAGTTGTCATTTTAGTGGTTCCAAGTGTAACATGTATTTAGCTGTGTGCTCACTTGTAAATGGGTTTGATATAGCTAGAATTTCTTTGACAATGACATTTGCCTTTGATTTTTTGAGTGGGGTAAACTATCTTTTTTTACTTATTATTTTGTCATATGCACAGTTCATAATATATATAACTAGTAGAAAATGATGCAAAGGTGATTAGGTGAATGGTATTTGCAGTAAACATTAGCAACATCAGTGTTGGGGAGAAACATACTGAAAGCTACTTAATTGAATGGATGATATATCTGCCAACTCTTTTATGGTTGCCAATATTTCTTCTCACCAGTCACCATTGTCTGTCCTGGAAGTTGTAATTACATTTCAGAGTGAGTGCTTTTATTACCTTCAGTATTTCTTTTGTCACTTCTGCAGAGTGGCACCACATCCCAATTAAAGGGCCTTTAGATTAGCAATCACGTACAGAGCCTTGTGCCTAACCATTTTATACTCCAGTTAGACTTCACAGTTAAACCCATTTGAAAAGTTAAACATACTTTTAACATCTAGTGCTTCAATAACAGTTGCTCATGATAGTGCTCGATGATGCAGAACAAGTTCTTTATTCCAAACCATCTAGCACTAGCATCATAACATTAGCACTGAAATTCCAACTTTACAAACAGAAGTTCCCATTGCACCAACAAGCTCAGATAAACAGAAGATTCACAACATGAACTGGAAGGAGCTAACAAAAAAAATAAAAATAAGAAGAATACTATATTATATCACAAGCCACTGGATCTCTTGTCTTTGGTTTTTTCCTGCATCTCTGTATTCATCTGTTTTTAACCCCAACAATTTCTCCAGCTTCTGAATCCTCTCTTCTAGCCCAAGATTCTGGCTCTTGCTTCCTATAGTCTGCATATAGTCATCAACGTCCATAGGGTTATTGAAAGACTGGAGCTCCAGCCTTTTGTTCCTTCCTTTCTTTAGCTCCACCATCAGCTTATCCTTTTTGTTTTTGAATCCCCTTGCTCAGCCCAGCAGTGTCTAATGGATCATTCCCAGGCACTGGCCTCACTCTGGACTCCATTGGCAGCTACATACTGGTCATTGGCCAAAATATGAGCCCTTCCTTCCAATTCTTTGCACCCACACTAACAGATGGGATGGCCTATTTTTTACAATCTCTTACAGATGAGAGTTTTCTTTTTCAACTATATCCAGAGGCAGCACTTGTAGTGGGAGTGACAACCTTTTGAATTGATTGCACACATAATCTTCAGAAGTACTTGTTCCTTTCGCAACAGCATTCCAAAATTTGAAAATTTCTAAAATTGGAAGATCATCAAGCCTCTCATCTCAACTGGAAATTTCAAACACATTGGGAATGACACCATCATCTTGGCCTGACTTCTGAGAATTTGATTGATTCCTCTCTGCAGTTGGACTATTGCAGTTAACTTCATTCTTATCTGACCCAAAGAGTATAGGTAATACTTTTCAGCTTTCACAGTAAAACAGGTTAGTTTTATTCTGCGCATTCCTCTCATGTCAAGATTCTGCTCATAAGATCTACAATTGTAAGAAGATATAGCACACCGGGTTTGTACCATCCTCTTCACAAATTTTTGTCATTCCTGTAACAGTAAGAAAATCACCAAAATAGTGTACAATGATGATTTTAAACACACAGCAAGAGAGAGAGAGAGAGAGAGAGAGAGAGAGAGAGAGAAGTGCCTCTATTTTATTGGTTGGCAAGATTTTTATTTTTATCTCACACAATAAGCGGTTGAAAGAACAACCACGGCCTTTGGGACACCTGACATAATCTTTTGTATAGGTGGAACACGTTCATTTTGACTGTAAAATTCCATATGTCGTTTAAGCTCAGCCTCTTTAAGCAATCGCAGCCTTACATTCTATACATCATACACAGCCTAGTATCCTAAACTCACCTAGACACTGCTACAAGGACAAATGGTGCTTTAAGATTGATATGCTTCTTGGAATGATTGCATGAATTGAAATTAGGCCATCCACTCTCTATGAAAGAATTAAAAATTCTGCTGTGTCCAAGTTACATTCCACAATTTTAAGCAAGGGACATCTTTATTATCTGGTACATTTAAGATAATTCTCATCCAGAAAGATACTTTTGTTTACATGTCGTACATGCCTTGGCCTTACATTGCTGACCAAGCAAAAGCATTTTACACAGATTTTCATCTTTCAGATTACTTAAGACCTTCTCATTCCTTAGGCAATTTACACAATTGCATTACCCCAACAAATTATGATGGCTGTAGATTGATAAACCAAAATACTATCATAAACTAGAATCTATCCAAGAGCAAGTATTTAAGATGCAATTACCATAATACCTAAACAAAAATAGTTGTGCTGCAGCATGCTAGTAACACCCTCCACCACCAATGACTTTCCAGCCACCAGCTCATCTTCTGATCATGTCTACCGTAAGTATCACCAGAAGAAACATTACTAATTTGCTATGCATCCTTGCAGCCCAACTGAGAAGCCTACCTCCAATGATCTACCTAAGATAACATGTCAGTGTGTTCTTCCTCTTCTTTTTCTTTGGGTGTTATCGTACGGTAGCCATAGCTTTACAAATAACCATATATCAGTGGCTGATCCAGGATAGCCTCTTTGATCCACAATGAGGCAAAGTGGCAAATGGTAATTCCAGGTCATTGGGCCTGAACATCCAAGTTGTGAAGAGCTGCCATTTTAGATTCTCTGTGTTTGTGTTATGAAGTGACAGTCATATAAGAAAACACAGAGAAAAAAAGCCAAACTGCGTGATATACAGACCCCTTGCACCAAGGGAGACCCCCTTCAACATCACATGACAATGAGTACAGTCAGCCCTTTTCCTGGTCTTCATGAAGCTCAGCATATAGCATTTTATAGAGGGTATAATAACTAGCACTGAAAAGTAACAGCATTAATAAACTATTATTCAAAATACTCACAGAGCACTAATAAACTCATTGTAGCATCCTGGTGATATTATTCAAAATACTCACAGAGCACCAATAAACTATTTATAAATTTAGTTAGTCCTTCAAGCAAGACATATTGGCTCACTACTCAACAACCAGCCTAGTGAAAAAAAATACCTTCAATTTTTTTTCAAAGTCAGTTTCAAGATAAACGGATAAACAAATTACTAACACTATAATACCAAAGCAAATCCCTAAGAATTAGATTGTTCATACTTCATAGCCAATTAGCTCTAACTCTATGGAACCTCCTCCCTAATAAGATCAAGGGGGTGGATATGGGCCATGGGTTCAAGAACCAGTGGGTCCATGTGAAATTACCAATAAAAAAGAATCGGATTTTCATCGAAGGAGACCAGTCTACTAATTTATAGTTTCACACCAATCCCCATAGGGAAGGAAAATCACGTATGAATAAAATAAAGAAACAAACCAATGAACTTCACGAATTATTCAAGAGTATAAGTTCACAAGCAAAGTAGCTTCTTTCTTACAAAACATATAAACGTAGAATTATACAAAAATAAAATGACCAAACACATCCCTCAGAATTCATTACTCATCAATAGATTTCTGTCCACTACTTTTAATTTGAATCATTCTTCATTGGGATGCACATAAAAAGTTTTAATGCGTCCAAACATAGACCACAAAGATGCGCATGCACACATATACATACTCACACATATGCAATAGGCTAGTCAATGGGTAAACAATCAATTCAAAACAGAACATGAAACTTTGGTTTCATTTAGCTCCTTTATGAAAGGTGGATGGATTCTGCATGTGCAATATGCAAAGTAAATAACAAACAAAAAAGTAAAATAAAAAAATAATAATTTCATCTCAAAACTCTATGTTACTTTTTCTGTTTGAATGAATTCAAAACAATCCATATAATGGAGTTCAAGCAAGGCCATCAAATGGCTCCCTGCCTATACAATTATTTTTACAAAAAAGGAACTTATCTTATAATTTTACAAACACAGTTGCATTGGATAATACCAAGCACATCCCTCAGAGTTGAGTTGTTCATCAATTAAGATCAGTCCACTACTTTTTAATTGAACAAAATCCTCACAGGGATGGAATTTAGTACTTCGCAAGGTATATCACATAGTAATTAATAAATGAATTTCACAAATAATTGATAGAACAAGTTCACATGCAAATTTTTTTTCTACCCACAAAGCTTGTAATGACAGACAAAAACCTAATATTATCACTACTTTTAATTTGCAAAGCTATATTAGAACACCCCTCAGAATCCATTGCTCATCAATAGAAATTCAGTCCACTACTTTTAATTTTTATATAACTCTTCATTGGGATGCAAACAAAAATTCTCAATCAGAGCTCAAAAACAGAGATCAAAGTGCAGGCACAAGCATGACACCACAAATTCCATGAATTCAAAAAATCAACAAAACCCCAAAAATTGAAATACTAGAGGCCAGAAACCAAACACACAGAACCAGCTTGAAATTGCAGTTAGAAATTACAGAACCAGCACTATTAAAAACTCAAATCCCTCAAATATCAACAAAATGTAGTCACTGAGCTAGACTGAATTGCAAAACCCCACAAACCCAACTAAGTCACGTCGATTACAATACATTACTAAAAAAAATATTGGTATAGAATTCTAAACTTCAGTTTGTCTACCGAAAAAAGAAAAGAAAATTAAAGGGGACCCACCAGGTCACGGGTTAATCGCAAAAATGAAATGCACAAACTCAAATAATGCCAGAAGGTACAAAACAATGAAAAGATTCAAACTTTGATAATTTCAATTTTCATTTCCTTTCTTAAATTTCTCTCCCAAATTTTCTCGGCATCCAAACAAAATGCTAAACATAATACTTAAATAAACAACAAAAGATAGAAATGTGTACTCGAAGTGAGCTAGAAAACCCATTGAATAGTGGAAAATTTTCACCTTTCAGTCATATGAACAGTAAGAAGCCGGTTTTTCTCTGGGATTTGTTAAGCAAGCAATGTGCATTCACTGCACTGGAAATTAGGGTTTGCTTGGAATATATATAAGGGACAAGAAGAGGGTATTTCATTAGTAGTCCCTCAGATTAAGTTTAATTAAACTTCAATACGGATATTACAATGTTATTGTTAAAGAGATTTTTTCACCATTTTTGGTTCTAGTTAAACATATCTAATTAAGGATTTTAGTTTAAAAAAATCACGTGTTTTATTTTATCTTAAATCTGGTAATAGGTTTGGATATTTTTTTTTTCCAAATTATGAAAATATTTATGCAATTTATATTTCATCTAAAGATTTACATGAGGATATGTGAAAATGTATTTGTTTGAGTTTTTTTTTTTTTTTCTTTTCTTTTTATGGGTTAGTTAACGAATGTTCTTAGGTTATTTGTTAATTAACTATTTTAGAAAAATTTTGATACAACTTTTATAGAAAATATAAAAAAAAAACTGTCAAAATAATCATTTTTTTTTCTTTTCCCTTAAAAATTCTCTATAAATATTTCATAAACCAATTCTCTTAAGATATTCATTAACTTTAACTCTCTTTTATATATATGATTGTTGATGCCCACTTTTGCAGAAAGGCCAATAGCAGGAAAAATCCTAACAATACGAGATGAAAAGAGTTACTTAAGTGAGAAGAAAACTATTAAGCCCGAATGACAGGAATAATAGATCATAAGTCCAGAAAATAATAAATGGGACTCAAAGAAAGCAAGCGAGCCTACGAAACCCAAAGACAAGAAGTAGTAAACCCATGGGCATTATATAAAATAGAAAGCAAGTAAGAATGGGCCAAAGAGGCCCGAAGTAATGAATTAAGGGTGTATTTGGTTGGAGGGGTGGAAAAGTGGGAGGATAGAAAAGATTTTAATTTTCCGCCTTTTTGTTTGGTTGGGAGTGAAAAAGTAGAGGGGTAGAAAAAGTGAGTTTATATAAATTTACTTATATACCCTTGTTAAAAAATGATGCACAATTAAAATAAAATAAAATGACAAGCAATTAAAAAAAAAACAATCACCCAAATTTATTAAACAATAAAAATTATGTCCAGGAAAAGAAATCATGTCTAATTATTAAAAAAAAAAAAAAAAAAACACTACATGAACAGCCCAGAAAATCAAAAGAAAAAAGGATTTTTTTTTTTAAAAAAAAAAAAAAAAAAAAAAAAAGGCAAAGGAAGGCAACTAACGTCCAGGAGCAAACGCCCAGGAAAGCAGGCAGAAGAAAAAAAGAAAGAAAAAAAGGCAATAGGACGAGATTAGTGCAAGGGCAATTTTGTCATTTACCCATAGAACTCCTCCCACACCATTTTCTCTCATTTTCTATCCAAATTTTTCCATCCTCCTTAAAATCCACCCATCCAAACATAGTGTAAGTGAGTAAGAGGTTGATGGAAAGCCTATAAACTCCAAAAGTAAAGGATATGGTAATTTAAGTCAGGGAAGCCCAAAAGACTTAACAAAAGCCCATGGGAGTAAAATGGGCTGAGGATGCCCAAGAAAAGGAAACGGGCCAAGGATGCCTAAGGAAAGGAAATGGGCCGAGGATGCCCAAAAGGATGAGATGGGCCAAGGAAGCCCAAAAGCAATGGAATGGGTCAAGGAAGCCCAAAATAGTATGAATACTAATCCGATGGTAATATTGTGCCACGGGAATTAAGCAAAGGGAAAGTATACAGCAAGCCCAAAAGAAACCCAACAAGCACGGGTCATACAATAGCACAGAGAAGTGCTAGTAGACCTATGAAATGGGCAAATGATGGATTAGAGAAGGAATAAGCTACAATCAAGCAAGGCTCAGCCTAAGAAGGAAGTAAGACATAAAGAACAAAGGTTCAGGGAAACATTCACGCCACAAAAGGTCAAGAAAGAGCAGTAGAATGTACAAACAAGCCTTCAAGACATGACAAACGCATGAGCAGCAAACGAGCCATGAACACACATGGAAGTGGAGTACGCACAAGGTTTACGCACCACCAACCTGTACCCAGTCAATACAGGAAGTGGTGAACCATGGGTTAGAGGTAAGAGAGGATATGGTCTGGTGGTGGGGAGAAGGGGAGAGCCTATTCAGGGGTTCTCGCTCAAACTTTTTTAGGAAAAATGTCCTGTTGGGATGACATACCAACCAAAAAAGGGAAAGATGAGTTGGAATCATTAGATGCATGCCATGAGGGATAGTGAGAGAGAATGTCCACCCTTATCCAGATGAGAATACCATGGTGAATAAGCAAACAAAATAAGACTCTTTGTCTGGTAATGGGATGTGGTGTTGGAAAAATACATGTTTGTATTGCATACAAAACATACGCAATAGAAAATTAATGCATCTACTTCATTCGTAATTGATAACATATATTATGTAAGTTTCAGAATTTAAGAATAAGAAAGCTTACATTGGCATGGTGAAATTCAAAACAAAAGATTAGAAGTACTTGGGAGCACTTTTAATCTTCACTCCAATTCCACTTAATGCCCAAGAAGTGTGGCCTCTTAATCAATTTTTAAGGGAGAATAAGAGAGTGGCTTACACTCACATGCACATCATTTCATTAATTATGAAAACTCTAATTTTGAATTCACTTTTATAATTCTGTATGTTTTTCTCATTATATTTTACTGATAATCTAATTGGGCTAGCCTTTTAGGCCATTCCAATTGGACTTTAGTATGTGACTTGAAGTGAAACCAAAAGGAAACAAATAAAACTCTAGCTCCAATCGACCTTGGGCTTTTTTGTCAACTTTTAACAAGTTTAAAGTTACCATTAATTATATTCAATACCACTATATGAATATAATTGCACTCTATGCCTTATTAATAAATTATGTCCCAAGACTTTATTATACATGCAACCCCTTCATTAAAATATTCGTAGTAAGACAAAATCATAAATGTTGACTGCCACTTTGAAGAAAACTGTATCTTAATCCTTGAATATCTAGTTTAATCCTTTAAGTTATTTATCATATATTTATGAAATATAATTTCATAAATATATACTTTAGTAACTCTTTATTAAAGTGATCGGGCCCAACACTTTAAGTTATTCATCATATATTTATGAAATTTAATTTCATAAATATATAATTTAGTAACTCTTTACTAAAGTGGTTGGGCCCAACACTTTGAAAACCAAACCCATTAAACTTATCTCAAGGGAATATTTTATATCTCCGTTAAGAGATTATGAATTTCATCTTGAGAATATATGTTCCATCAACATTAAATGCGATTGCCCAACATACTGAAGTTTTGATCGTGACTTTAGATTTCACTCTTGATATATCAAAGTAACCTACACCTTATGATCAGGTTCATTATTCTCTCATGATTTAGAGTTAATGTAAATAGAAGTCGTGAGATTTATTATTCATTTGACAGTCGTTAGGAGAGTAATAAATTTCACAGCAGTCCAATTCAATATGTTTTAACCCTTTAAACATATCAACTAGAAGTCTTCACTTTCATGATTAAGACAAATCATCTTAGTTGATATGTTATCGTCACCAACTACGAACTAAAATTTTGAGTTTACAAAGAACTTGTGATTTATATTTTCTGTGACTAAATCACATACTACGCATCTCATGGACTAAGACAACGTCTCATTAGTTTATTTATAGATAGTCTCAGATAATTAAACAATTTAATTATTTATGACATGCCAATAAATTAGATTTTAGGGTATAAACCCCCAACATGTGTGGCACGGCCAGCACAGGTAAATGGTGGTGGCTGAGCAGCTAACAGAGTAATGGGTAGTCTGGAAGGACACTCACACCCAGACAAAAACAATTAAGGGGTAAAACAGTAAAAACCCTTCATGGCAGGTAGTATAAAAGGGTCATCTACCATGTACCAAAAAGAAAAAAAAAGAAAAAAAAAAAAGGAAGAACAGAACAAGAGGAGAGAAAAGCAAGAGTGAAAATAACAACCCCATAAGGGAATAAGAAAAAGAGAGAAAAGGGAGAAGAAAACTTAGAGGAAAAAAAGGAGTTACAAAGAAACAAAAGAGAGTAGGCAAGAGTGTGATAGCAGGCATGCACCAATAGACTAATCCATTCTCTCTCTCTAAAAGCCTACCCTCTATTAAGGATTAAGGAATTTGAACGTAAGTCATTTAGACCCATTCTTTCAAAGTGAGTAATTTCTATGGTAGGATCTCTTTGTGAGGTTACCCACATTGAAGAAGTGGTTTCCTTTTTGGACTTAACTCCGTAAGACAATCAAGCGTGGCAGACTAACCATTTCTTTTTCGTTTTATTGATTAAGCATTGATGTTATTTCTCTCTTATTATTATCATCTTATTTATATTGCATTTATATTGTTGCATTGCTTTATCTTCTATTTCATTCAATACTTTTTACTTTTCGGTTGACAATAAGCATACTTCCTTTTATTATTGTTATATTATATTTGTTTGTCATAACCCTTTTGTAACAGTTTCCTTTACTGTGGGGATGTCACCAAAGTTTTAGCAAAGGGGCCTTAGTTTGCGCACAAGCCGGTTTGGGGTATGTTGTAGCCAAGTCGGTCTTGACTCTCCTACCTAGAACCTTTGGGCCTTAGCGTAGTAAGAGGCAGCCCAGCCCGCAGTTGTAAAAAGGCCCACCACAATGATATATACGGATCAATCTTTTTTGCCCAAGAGAGATAATAGGGAATAATCATTTCATGTAGAGAAATGTTATATCCACAATATTTTCACAATAAATCATAAATGGCAAGTTGTTATTAGCTATTACGGGTGGATAAAAAAGTAATTTAATTTATGAATTCAAATTAGAACCAATAACAATTTACCACCTATGATTTGTTGTGAAAGTGTTATAAAAATATTGTAAACATATCACTATTTAAAAATATTATTTGGACATGTTTGTAATAGCACCAATTTATCCAAAAACCAATGTTTGAAGGATCAAAAAAGTGAATAAGAGATGAGGGACTTGAGTCATTCGCTCCTATAGGATATTTGGATGGATGATACAAATACAATACTACTTGTAAGATTTATTTTGAAGATTTTAAATGTGATTAGATTTGTTTTTGTACACAAAAACAAACAACTTTATCTAAGCTGGCAACTCTAAATAATTTTTTTTTTCGCCCAGCCAAATTTGTGCTAAAGATGAAATAATACATCAATATCTTTACCAACAATGATTAAGACATAATAAAAATTTCCTTCCTTTTTGTTCAAAACAAAATTATTTTTATTGTTTTTAATTATAGTATCTAAAGTTTATATATAATTAAAACTCATTAAAGAAAATTTGCTTTATTTTAGTTATCATATTTTAAAACATACTAATATTTTTTATAGAAACAAAAACACAAGAGAATTAAACATACTAATTTGTATAATAGAATATCAAATATCTATTATTATAACAAAAGTATATAGCCCAACAAATTAAATAATAATTAGAAGGAACCCTCCATGCTTTGTAATAAACTTTTTGTGACTTAAGGATAAATTGATATGACAATAAATAATAAATTTATTAATAAACAAAGAGAAACTAACAAGGTGCATAACAAAAGTCATGTTGATTATGTATATCATAAAATTTAAGGAATGATTGTCATTTCTACATAACTTATTTACTATCATTTCCATGTGAAAAGGTTGGTCTAATTTCGTTTAAAAATTTTAAAGTTGTAAAAATGAAAATTGGACAAGAAGAAAAGATCATAGGACTTGTTTGGATATGGAAATTCTTGAAGCGACACTTCCCACTTTAATTCTCATTTTACCACAGCCGAGACCGACAGGTCCGACACAAACTAGCCAAACAAGCCTAGTCGAACTGGACAGGAATAACCGTAGAGAAGAATGACCTTAGGCCAAACAGTAACGTCTGCATATAAAAATGTCGTCAAAAAACAGTGTCTACCTTTTGAAACTGGACATAGCCATGGAAGCTCAGAAGAAGAAGTATAAACTGGTGGTGGGTCTGTTTCTTTTCATCGTGCTCTTGTTTGAGCCTGGTGTGAGAGCTTGGACTGGTGAAATCCATGGCAGAGTCTTTTGTGATGTCTGTAGCGATTCCTCTATTGGTCCTGAGGATCATGCTCTTGAAGGTAACACTCACACAAAACTCTCTCTCTATCTATCTATCTATCTTATATGGCCACTTTCTCTATGATTATACGTTGCTTAGTCTAATTTCTGAACTGGGTTTTGGTTTTTGGGTTGTGATTTTTGATGGGTTGGGAATGATGATCTGGGTTATGCTAAAAATTGATTATTTTGGCAAATTGGTTTGTTAGGGAGCTTGTTGACTACTGTAATTAGGTTAAATTGATTTAGATTGTGCTTGGAATTTAAAAAAACTTAAACTGGTTTTGAAGGGTAAGGCTTTTTCTTTCTTGCTATGTCTGTGATTTGTATTTTGTATGCATCACAACGCATATTTGGGTGATACAATCAATTGAGAAATGGTTCTTTCCTTGTCGTAGATAGAGACACTGGTTTGAGGTTTTTATTTCGGCTTTTTGTCAGTAATTTGAATTTTGGTCTGATCAGCATTGAAAGATATAAGTTAGAACGCCCCTCAACTTGTAAATGTCAAATTTTAGTTGATATTGTTTCAGTTATTTCTCTAGCTGAAATTTTATGTGGAATTGATTTAAAAACGATATAATTGGGCCATTTATTGGCCAATTTAGTGTTGTTTGTCTGCTAAAATCTTGTTTTCTTCTCATGTCAAAATCATTCTGTTGAATTATTTAGTAAGGAAAAGAATGCCTAATCCTCTTGCTGATGGGGATACGTGTATCATTTTGTGTATTTAGCATATTCTGTGAATAGCTGCTATGCTGTGTTATGATGCAGTTTCAATATGAAGGTTGATTAAAGATCGGTTCTAGGAATAGCCACGCATTCTTACCTACTTAAGACAAATTCTAAAAGATACCCGTCAGGGTGTAGCCAAGTAATTGAAGGCTATGAGCTGTAGATCAAACAGCCTGGGTTCAATCCTCACTAAGAGTTCCCCTATACACGATTCTAATGGGTGGGGTTGTGTATCCATGGTTTACTCCTCAGGGGTGGGTCCAAAGGGCCCTACCTTGGTGAGGTTTCACATCATTAAAAAAAAAAAAAGATGAATTCTAAAGGATGGCTACAAAGAGTTTCAAGGTTGAGTTTCTGTGACTAATAGTTATCATACATACTGAATTGATAACTCCAGGGTGCATGGGTAACCCAGATAGTTTTTTTTTTTTTTTAAAAGTAGCAACAATCACAATGCTATCTACAATGAACGTTCTAATTATTTATATTGATTTCTGCATCAAAGAAGAAGCCTATAGGTATTTCATTTTGTAAATTAACTACTTATAAAAATAAAAAAAATAAAAAATAAAACTCAACTAGCTACCAATGCAAATTTTTTGAATTGTAGGAAAATGATATTGTGCAAATTTTAGCAACGTAAAATGTCAAAATTCTCAATTTGATATGAAATTTAATTATTGTTCCAAGCCTGGAAAGACGTGTAACAACCTGATCCAAAATTCTCTCTCTCACTGTATGTTGTTTCATTTCTTTCACATGGGTTTTGAATTATAGTAATTTGTTTGTTCTGTATCATTTCCAAGGCTGATAGGATTTTAAGAAGCAATTGTATTGACTTGTTATCATAATTTTTGAATGATAAAAACAGTTTTATGTTATAGTGGTTTAATCCTTGCATCCGATTGTGCCCTCAAAGGCTAAGAGTTGAAAGTAGTGTGAATGAAATTAATCCTTTGAAACCAAGATCAAAGCTACAGTGAATTTAAATACTCCAATTTTGCCATTTAGGATGCAATTTCAGGATTCAAGTTGATTAACCTTCAGTGTAGCTTGCCTTTGTATTGAATTTGGTGTATAATTCTGTGGTTTTTATTGCAGGTGCTGAGGTAGCTGTTCTTTGCATCACAAAGTCAGGTGAAGTCTTAAATTATCAGGCATTCACAAATGCAAAGGGGATATACACAGTAGCAGAGACAATGCCTGAGAGTGACCGCTGGGATGCATGCCTTGCACGGCCCATCAGCAGTTTCCATGAACACTGTACACATCTTGGGGATGGCAGCACAGGAATCAAGTTCAGCTATAATCACCCATCAGGTTATTCTCATGCTGTCAGAACGTTTATCTATAGACCTGCCAGTGTGCCAACGTACTGCATTTGAAAGTTGAAACCATATAGGCTTGGTGTATATTCATGTTGAAATCTGTACTGTGCTTGAGCTGAAAACAAAAGTGAGAAAGATGTTGTGGATATGTATCATCAATATGTGCTTTGTTGCTTTGTAGTGACCATCCAATGTGCGTGCTTGTGTTGGCTGAGCACCTAGGTAGATCTTGTGATTGTATTTATGCTGAATGTCTTATAAACCTTGTTAGTTTAATTAAAAATTCTATAAGGTTATCCTTATCTATTGGAACTGAGCCTCATGGACTCTTGGTTTCAATCAAGTAGTTTTTTTTTTTTTTTTTCCCCAGTATTTTGGAACATCAGCTACAGTAATGAACTCAAAAAATGTTATTTATGCACAAATTGTGGGAATTGTATAAACCATATAGCAATGGATTATTCTCCTTTGTTTGAAATGGAGTTGATTGTTTTGGCAAGTAGCGGAAAAAAAAGTGGTAAAAATGATTTTCTTCCTCTATGTTTGGGTAGTTCATAATACCCTTTTATTTTTGAAACAAACCAATTTCCTTTATGAAGAGGGAAAATGAGCAAAAACTAGGATAAGGGTATTTGCTCATTTTCCAAATATAAAAGTGGGATTGTGAACTACCCTAAACAGTGGGAAGAATATTTTCCTCAAAAAAAAAAAAAAAAAAAATCAAGATGGACAAAATCCAATTTTTTAGTATACAAATCTCTCTCTCTCTCTCTCTCTCTCTCTATGATATCACCAATTCAATTTTTTTTTAATAATAGTTTTTTTCTTTTCTTTTTAATAATCTAATAATAACAACAATATTGTCTTAACAACAATTTGAACCTTGGATTTTTTTTTTTTTTGGTTAAATATACTAAGAAATGTCAATTGAATTACAAGATTGTCTTAACACTCTTTTCTTTTCTAATTTCACTATGCTTTTGGCATTTTTTTTTCACAAGATTATTGTAAAAGGTCTTTATATATATATATATATATATACACACACACTTCTAGAATCACACAAAACTTCTAAGAATGTAGGAAACAATTGGGCAAGATTTGGCATGTAAATAATCAATTTCTTTTTTCAATTCTACACAAAATATTTATGAAAACTTTATTATCTTTTCTTCCATTAAAGTTCATTTTTTCATAACGTGATTTAATTTTAGCATATTTATTTTTATAATAAACAATTCAATCCCTTTATACATATAACTTCTTTTTGATGAACTAAAAAAAAAGAAAAAGATGTGCCCATAATTATAAAGTGGAACAAATACATGATAAGTTTTGATTAGTGAAACATAAAAAAATGTTAGAGGAGAATTATATTCTTTTATAGAATACAAATCCTCAATGCCACTCTTTGTATTCTAATTTATGTTTCACCTTATGTGTTTAATTTTTTTTTTTATTTTAAATTTTGATTATTTAAAAAAAAAATTTAAACAAATACATAAAAAATTGTGATTAGTAGAACATTAAGTGAAATAGACAAAATTTTATAAGAGTCAAAAGTACAATGATCCAACGGCTGTAACTAACCGCAGTAATCGCGGACCTCAAGCGAGCCAGATACTGATGTGGCGCGATATGGTAGGAGTGCTTGACGTATTCCGAAATGACGCAAAAGCCCCCAATTTACCCGATGTACCTCCCCTGAACCTTCAATACCCAATTCGCCAATAGACCCAAAAATGTCAAATCAAATTAATATTCGAAATAAATGATGTCATCGTGTAACGATTAACGAAAGCAAAGAAATAAATAGTTGAATTCTTCATCCCTCCAAAAACTCAGAACTCAGATTATGAAATGAGATAATAATCCAAACAAAAAAAAATCAGAGACACAGAGAGAGAGAATAATTGAAAAATGATAGCATGGTTGAAACAGTTAAAGGCATCGTTTGGAGCTTCGTTCATTTGGCTCATTTGCTTGATTTACTTCACCCAGGTTGCATTTCTTTGTCTCTCTCTTTCTGTATTAGCTAAAACCTTTGCTTTTAAAAAAAATGTGTTTGTTTGGTGGAAATTTGGGAAATTATGATTTTGGATTTCTGGGTTTGAAAGGATTTTTATTGATCACTTGTTTTTTTTTTTTTGGTGATTCGGTTGGAAGATATATATTGTACACGTGCTTATTGCCGTTTATTTATTTATTATTATAATTGTTATTGTTCTAAATTTAGTTTTCAGATTATGATTGTTGATGTTTGGCATTTTGGAAGCACTTGTTTTAGTGCTTTTGAAAGTGAAATTGCTTTTTCTTGGAGCAAAGTAAGTTCTTATATAATATGTTTGTTTGCAAATATGTAGAATTAAGGTTAATTTAGTTAGTTTGGTTTGTGTATGAGTGTGCCTGAGCCTGAGCCTGATCCTGAGGGGGTTATCTTGTTTGGATATGGATCCCAAGTGTGATTGGGGTTTCCTATAATGATATGCAGGATATATATATATATATATTTTGGTGAAGCATGCACCAATTGTTTTTGGTAAGTTACACAACACACACCCAAGAGGAGACGTCGGGCCTTGGGGATTGGTGCAATGACAAGTGTCTTCCACTAAAAGCAACAAGTTGTGGGTTTGAGTATGGAAATCAACGTCTCCAAAGAAATTGGGGGCGAGGTTGTCTACCAATCACCAATCCCGATATTATTATTATTATTATTATTATTAATATTTTAGAGTTACACACCCAGTAGATTTGGAACCCATGGCTTTATTTTTCACCTTACACGTCTAAGGGAAGGAGGTAGTTTAACTAGAGCTCATTGGCGGTGAAGCAAAATCAACTTCTCATTCCAAAGACTAAAGGGACTAGCCTTTCACTAAGGGATAGTAGCTTATGTAAGAGTAAGTCTTTCTTGGCCTTTTGACTAAGATCAAGCGTAGATTTGTTGATTAGTGTTAGCCATAATCGGCCCTTTGATTTACGACCTTCTTAAATTTGTGTTGTCTCAAGAAATAATGCATACCAACGCGTGTCTCTTTATTATTTTTAATAATTTTGTTAGGAAGATTTGAATCTTCTTGCACTTGTTGGCCCATCAAAAGGTTTTTGTTGAGGGAAGTTAAAACTCTTACACCAAACAATTCATTGGATGAGATTTCCAGCTATTGACTAAATGTGGAATGATTTTTATGGTGTTTCTGGCACTTCATGCTTACTTTCAATCCTCCCACCACCCCACCCCCCCCTCTGGAACTTCCTTTATGTTCAAATCTTACTAACATAATTTTTTTCCTTGTTATTACGAATATGTAAATACACAGGGTTTCAGATCCTTTGTATGGACAGCAGTTTCCTACCAGCTGAAAGACAGGCTTAAATTGTCGCCCTCAGCCTCCCAATTTGTGTCTTCAATAGCATTTTTTCCATGGAGCATTAAACCATTATATGGGTATGGCTCTTTCTTTACTTGGTAAATTCATGGAGGTGTGCATGCACATACAGACACAAATACACCTACTTTGGTGGCTTCTGATATATATGTTGATAAGCCTTATATGCCGCTTACTTTTTTCAAAATAATGCATTTGTATTTAGATTCATGTTTATAAAGTAGGGTAGAGAAATTAGGTCCATGTATATTTGAACACTGACTCCACTTTAGGGTAGAGAAATTAGATTCATGTATAAATCAAATATTAATAGCACAGAAATGAAAATAGAATTCTATTCCAATGCACTTTTAAATTGGTTGCTGGGAATATAGGGGCTGTGTCTAGAAAGCTTCCTTTTGTTATCTTATTTGATATATTATTTGTATCTGATTCTGTATCTCATTTGCAGAATTTTATCTGATTGTATCCCTATAAAAGGAAGAAAAAGGATTCCATACTTAGTGATTGCAACTGTGCTCTCTCTCTTGCCATGGCTTGTTTTAGGCCTAAATGCAACCCTGAGGAATTCCACATGGCACCTCATGATCTTCTTAACAGTGCAGAATCTAGGTTCAGCCATGGCAGACGTGGTAGTTGATGCAATGATTGCTGAAGCAGTAAGATTTGAGCGGTATGTAAACCCACCCAAGAAGATAGCTATATCTTGTGTTTGTGTTTAGTACTGGTGTGTGGATCTTTTGTTTAAACAAACCACTATATTATCTGCAAGTATGTCTACTTGATTATTTGATTTAGAAAGATATGGATTTGATTATCTTATGATGGCTAAGACTAAGATCTCACAACTACACTTGATCAGGGCTGCATTTGCTGGAGACCTCCAGACAATATCTTGGTTGGCAATGGCTTTGGGAGGAATATGTGGGAGTTTGCTAGGTGGTTTTGCATTAACAAACTTGCAGATAGATACAATTTTTCTTCTTTTTTCTATACTTCCAGCCATACAGTTACTATCATGTGGTTTGGTAGAGGAGAATTCAGTGGACAGTAATAATTCAAGAAGCTCCCAGGTGGTCAATGGGAACAGTATTCAGGATGAAGATAACTCATTAGGAAAGAAGTCTGATATTGGCAATTTAAGGAGAAAGAAGAGCCAAAAGAACAGAAAACAGAAAGCAGTTGTCCCTAGTGAATCCAAGATTCCTGAAAAAGTTAATTCCTTGGCATTAAGTTTGTTCCATTCTCTGAAAGCAGCTGCTTACAGTTTGTGCCATGCTTTTAAACAACCGATCATTTTGAGGTAACTACTAATGAAAAAACTTGTCAGATCAATACCATTGCGGTTTAACGTCACAAAATAATGAGTTTCTCTCTAAGGGCTTTAGCATTGTTAAGGCAATCCATTAAGATGATATTGATTACTTAAATAGTTAATGATTAATGGTCCATGATGATCTACATCATTAGTGCTGAAATCATCTGATAGGATCATTTTTTTTTCCTATTTATTATTATTAATTTTTTGGGGGCATACATATACCAGGTGGAAATGTAATTTAAATGTGTTTATTCACCTATGATCCTTGTTGTCAATGTTTTCGATGCCTAGACTTATTGTCTTTGCCATTTCTTTTCTGTAGATATCTTGTTTCTTTCTAATTAATGTTTCTTTTGATTTTAACTTTGCTCTTGGGAAGGCCAGACCAATGACTTGGTTTTTCCTAGCACATGTTACTGTTCCAAACCTCTCGACCATCATGTTCTATTACCAGACAGAGTTATTAAACCTGGATGCATCTTTCTTGGGGACAGTGCGTGTTGTCGGATGGTTTAGCCTCATGCTTGGAACCTTCATTTACAATCGCTACTTAAAGACCATGAAGTTACGGAGAATCCTCATGTAAGTAGTACAAGGTTTAATTTGAATTTCTATGGCTGATAGGTTCATTCTGTTTTTCTATGATTTAATTTGACTGATGATGCTTTGCTCACGATCTACACAAGTGGGCTCATATTGGTTTGTCTATCTTGACTCTCCTAGATATTGTTCTAGTGTCTCGAATGAATGTTGCCTTTGGAATATCAGATAAGATCATGGTGCTCTGTGGATCAGCTCTTGCTGATGCAGTAAATCAGTTTAAGTATGTTCACCTTTCACTTGTTTCTGTCTCCTTTAGTTAATCTCTTTTTTATCAAACAGTAGACATCTGTAATTGTAGCTTTATGCATGAATGTCATATCAGTCTCTCAAGTATATTCACCTTTCACTTGTTGCAGTCTCTTTTGTTAATCTCTTTTTTATCAAACCGTAAACATCTTTAAAGGTAGACTTCATGCATGAAAGTCATAATAATGTGCCTGTTTGTGTGAATGGACATGCACCAGTTTTATGAATTTATCCATTTATCTTCCTATCCATATTCAGCATGCACACTGACCACGTGTCAGGAAATTCGAACTCTGATTCTTTCATCATCCTTATTATTGACTATTTCTCATGAACTGCAGGTTTATGCCATTCCTGATCTTATCTGGAAAGCTTTGCCCTCCAGGAATTGAAGGGACTTTATTTGCCCTTTTTATGTCAATAAACAACTTAGGGTCCACTTTGGGAGCATTCATGGGTGCTGGGTTGGCTTCTATTTTGAACATCTCTTCTGGTTCTTTTGACAACCTTCTTGTAGGCATTGTCATTCAAGTCCTCTGCACTTTCATTCCAATTGCATTTCTGTTTTTGATACCAAAAGAAGCTACAGGGATATCAGCATAGATTGTGATTGATTCTTCAATGCAAAATACGACTGCCATCATCTGAAAGTGAACCCTTTTTTTACAACAGCAGTTATTCAATAGTGGTAAAGATTTACAGATTAGCACAGTTAAAAGCTTAAGTTTCACCTTCTCTTTTTATTCAGTTCTCTATTCGGAGCGTGGCTCTGATAATACTGATATGCAACTCTGTAGGAAAGTTTTGGTTAGAAATTGAATATGAAATACAAAAAAATCAGTGTCCTGACCTTTTTATTTAGTGCCATTTTTTTTGCTGGATTTTTATTTATGACTTAGAAGGAAGCTCCCTTTTTTTTTTTTTTCTTTTTTTTTTTTTTTGCGTTAACTCAGATATTGTTATTAACCCACATCACAAAGCCAATTGTTGGGTCAATCAAAGGAAGAACAACATAGTATTTACATTCATTTGTGGAACTAAACTCCTTACTGGGTGACTTTTATTGTCCTTACTGCATAAGGTCGAGTAACATACTCTGGATGTAACAGAAATACTCTTCTAAGTAATCATATTCCTGATCGCATAGAAGTTGATGTGGAAAAGGATTTAAGGATTCTATGCTAAAATGTATGGAGTCGTAATTTCATTCACTCTAACTGCTATTTGTCAGACTTGGTTCAAATAAATTTTGTTAAGCAACTATAGTAGGTACAAGTTCACACCACTACTAAAACAAAGGGTCTGAAACCAGAGAAGGCATGAGACATTTGTCTCATTGGCAGGTGGGCTTTACAGGTGTGGGGCCTGCTCTGTCATTGAGACAAATGGCATTTGCGCCATGCATACAAAATTTTCCTCTGAAACCATGATGTGCAACACCAAAAGTGGTTGAGCCATGAGAAAAAGGTGTTGTCAAGTGGATACACTTTGAGTATCTTTATCAGCTGTGTCATATGTGCCAAATGTTAAATATTTGACACACCAAACACCATTTAACCCCATTTATCAGATGTGCCATATCTCATTTTTTTTGCAACATGTTACAGTAACATCATAAATTTGCCACGGTACGGAACCGGTGTGGCAAATGAATATATTCTTTTTTATTCTCTTTCTCTCTCATTCTTTCATCTTCTCCTTTAGCTCTCACCGCAGCTCTCACCGCCTCCATCTCTACTCTCTCTTCACCGATTCCCTCACCGGTTCCCTTCATCGGTTCCCCTCACCAATTCCCTTACTGGTTCCCCGATTCCCTCACTGATTCCCTTCCCCGATTCCCTCACCGATTCCCTTCACTGATTCCTTCACCGATTCTCTCACCGGTTCCCTTCACCGATGTTAGGATTAGTACCCTTAAATCCTATGTATGATGCTATGTATGATATTAAGTGTGACATTGTGTATGACATTATGTATGACATAATATTGTGTTAAATAAAGTAGTTTTGTTATTATTATCTGAAATAATAGTAACATGAATATTCAGACATTATCACATAGTCCATGAGATGCATAGTATGTGACTTATGTGATTTAGTGACTTATGTGATTTAGTCATAGAAGATATAAGTCACAGGTTCTTTGTAAACTTAGAACTATAGTTCGTAGTTGGTGATGAAATTGGGCATTTCATCTGCGAAGATTATTACAATAACATCATAAATTTGCCACGGTACGGAACCGGTGTGGCAAATGAATATATTCTTTTTTATTCTCTTTCTCTCTCATTCTTTCATCTTCTCCTTCAGCTCTCACCGCAGCTCTCACCGTCTCCATCTCCACTCTCTCTTCACCGATTCCATCACCAGTTCCCTTCATCGGTTCCCCTCACCAATTCCCTTACCGATTGATTCCCTGATTCCTTCACTGATTCCCTTCCTCGATTCCCTCACCGATTCCCTTCACTGATTCCTTCTCTAATTCCCTCACCGGTTCCCTTCANTGTTAGGATTGGTGCCCTTAAATCCTATTGTAAGATGCTATGTATAATATTAAGTGTGACATTGTGTTTGACATTATGTATGACTTAATATTATGTTTAATAAATTTGTTTTATTATTATCTGAAATAATGGTAACATGAATATTCAGACATTATCATATAGTCCATGAGATGCATAGTATGTGATTTATGTGAAGAGTCACAGAAGATATAAATCACAAGTTCTTTGTAAACTCAGAATTATAGTTCGTAGTCGGTGATGAAATTGGGCATTTCATCTGCGAAGACTATAACATATCAACTACGATGATTTGTCTTGATCATGGAAGTGGAGACTTCTAGTTGATGTGTTAATATGTTTTAAGAGTTAAGACATATTGAACTGGACCGCTGTGAGATTTATTATTCTCCTAAAGACTGTCAAATGAATAATAAATCTCACGACTTGTACTTGCATGAACTCTTAATCCTGAGAGAATAATGAACCTGATCATGAGGTGTAGGTTGCTTTGATATATCAGGAGTGAGATCTACAGTTATGGTCAAAACCTCAGTATGTTGGGCAGCCACATTTAGTGTTGATGGAACATGTATTCTCAAGATGGAATTCATAGTCTCTTAATGGAGATATAAAATATTCCCTTGAGATAAGTTTAATGGGTTTGTTATTCAAAGAGTTAGGCCTAACCACTTTAGTAAGACTAAAGTATATATTTATGGAATTGGATTTCATAAATATATAATGAATAACATTAAAGGATTAAACCGGGTACTCAAGGATTAAGATGTAGTAATTTACAAAGTGGCAGTCTACATTAATGACTTTGTACTACTACGAATATTTTATGAAGGGGTTGTATGTATAATAAAGTCTTGGGATATAATTTATAGATAAGACCTAGAGTGCAACTATTTTTATATAGTGGTATTAAAAATAGTTAATGGTAACTTTGGACTTGTCAAGAGTTGACAGAAAAGCCCAAGGCCCATTGGAGCTAGTATCTTATTGGTCCCTTTTGGTCCCACTCCAAGCCACACACTTAAGCCCAATTGGTAAGGCCCAAAAGGCCGGCCCAATTAGATAAATTGGTTAGATACAAAGGGAAAAACGTACAGAAACATTGGGGTGAGAAAAACATCATGAAAATGGTGTGCATGTGAGTTTTTGTCACTCACAAGTCATCCCTTTGTTACCAATCGAGAGACCACACATCTTGGGCGTTAGTGGAATTGGAGTGAAGATTAAAAGTAGTCCCAAGTGCTTCAATCTTTGTTTTGAAATTCACCGCTTCAAGGTACGATCTCTTGTTTCTCTAATTCTGAAATTTACTTTGTACGTGTTATCAATATCGAATGAAGTAGATCCGTTTAAAACTTATTTTCCACTGCACTTATCTTTATATCCATCAAATGGTATCAGAGCGGTCTTCAATTTCGTATTGTTTAACATGTTATGTGAGTTTTAGAATTGGAGAAGATAGTTTCATACTGTTAGAAGATTATGTTTTAATTTTCTGCATGTTGTTGAAACTATGATTTGATGAAAACTGAAATTGATGTTATGATGTTGTTTAAATTTAATTTAAGTATGTTAAATTGAGTTTTAAGGCTATAGCATCAATAGAATTCAGTTTTGACATCAAACTCTGTCTGCCATGTTCGTATGAAAGATGTTTGTTCATGAAAAACGAAGAAAACTGTCTTAGAAAAATTTCTGGAAATTCAAGTTTCGCGATTTTCGATTGATCGAATGAGACAGAGATCAGACTTTTTAGAACGAATGATTTTCGATTGCTGGTCGATCGATCGAATCTGTTTTTCGATCGATCGAAAGTCAATGAGTATCAATCGAAAGAGTCAGAGGATCAAGTTCGAATTTCTTAATTTTTTCGATCGATCGAGGGGCACTTTCGATCGATCGAAAGAAAGAAAATTAAAATTTTTTTCTATGTGTTTTCTCATGTAAAAGGGGCAAGACTATGTGTAATTAAATTATGCATGTTTTAAAACTAAAAACCTTTCTTTTAAAACATCTAGTGGGAGAGAGATACAAGGGTTGGGTCTCACGGCCTCCATTGTCGGTTCATAGTAGTATGGAATAAATACTTTGTCTTTGCCTTGAGCTTAGCATTCCATGCGGAGAGTATTTATTTCATGGTCCTACAAGATTGAATTTCTTGGTTTATAGTGGTTTGATCAAACACCTTGTCTTAGCCTTGAGCTTTGCATTCCATGCGGAGGGTGTTTTGTATCATGGTACTACAAAATAAGCCTGTTAAGGGGATGAAATGTGGTTACACATGATTCTAGATAATGGTATACACTAGACTAAATATTATAGTATCCTCTATGCTGAGTTCTTACTATAATAATTTAGAGGCCAAATGTATAACGGCATATTATTAGTGTTTGATAAGAGTTATCATGATAGCACTAATGATGAGAATAGTTCTCAAGCAATCATAGTATTTTATATTCACTCTATGCTGAGGGATATTGAATATGAGATTGGGTTGTCGTTGCATATATTATATTATGGTTTTATTAAGGTTCCATACTATATGTTCATATGCTAAATAGATAATGTCAGTTTAATTATTATATTCATGTTTATTGTTTTCAGATTTGATCATGGCATCTTTTAGCCCACTTGTAACTATTCTTAATCAAAACAAACTGACTGGATCCAACTATGTTGACTGGAAAAGAAATTTGGACATTGTTCTTACTGCTGAAGAGCATAAGTATGTTCTTACTAAACCATGTCCTAGCTTTCCTTCATTAGATGCACCTCCTGAGGTAAAACAACGATATGATCGTTGGCAGAAATCTAATGAGATGGCCAAGTGCTACATCCTAGCATCTATCTCAAATGTTCTACAGCATCAAATGCAGGATGTAGAACTAGCTTCAGACATAATGCAAAGTCTGAAAGAGATGTTTGGTGAGCAAGGCCGTTCTGCAAGGCAAGAGACCATGAGGCAAATTTATAATACCAGAATGGCTGAAGGAAGTTCAGTGAGAGAGCATTGTCTTACAATGATCTCTAATCTGAATACATTGGAAGTTTTAGGTGCCGATATAGATGGAGAATCCCAAGTGGATATGATACTCCAGTCGCTACCAGAATCATTCAAGGAATTCAAACTTAACTATAATATGAATAAAAGATTTATACCTTGTCTGAATTAATGAATGAATTGGTAGCGGCAGAAGGCATTCTTGGTACTTCCAATGTTGAAGCCAATGTTGGTGAAGCTTCTACTTCTCAACCTAAGTCGAAAGGCAAGGGTAAGAAGAAGAAGAAGAAGAACTTCACCAAACAAGAGGGTAAACAAATTGCCTTAGGGGTTGCTGACAAAGGAAAGAAGATCAAAGGAAAGTGTTTCCATTGTGGTGAGAAAGGGCATTGGAAGAGAAATTGTCCAATATTTAAGGCTGCCAAGAACAAAGGTATAATTAATACTTTCCTTCTTGAAATATGTTTGGTACAGAATCCCACGGATTCCTGGTGTGTGGATTCAGGTTGTACTAATCATATCTGCAATTCCTTGCAGGGGTTCCAGGAGACCAGAAAGCTTAAAGAAGGGGAGTTGTTTCTTACTTTGGCTGATGGGAGCAAGATTCTAGTTGTAGCTGTTGGTGTTTGTAATTTATGTTTTGAATCTAGAGTTCTAATATTAGAAGACTGTTTGTATGTACCTAATGTTCGTAGGAATTTAATTTCAGCTACTTACTTAGGTAAAAATGGATATTGTGTTATCCTGAAAGACAATGTTGTAATAAAGAAGGATAAAGTGTTTATCTGTTCTGGCAATATTGTGGATGGTCTTTATATTTTAACTCCTGATAAGCATGAATTATATAATTCTGAATTAGATAATGACTTCATGTAAAATCATTAAAGAGAAAATTTCCTTCTACTAGTGATGCATATCTTTGGCACTTGCGTTTAGGTCATATTAATTCAAATAGGATTCAAAGACTGATCAAAGATGGACTCTTAGAGCCCATGGACTTTGATGAATTTCCTGTTTGTGAATCTTGTTTGGAAGGTAAAATGACCAAACGACCTTTTAATGCAAAAGGTAGAAGAGCCCAAGATTTGCTAGAGCTAGTGCATTCTGATGTTTGTGGTCCTATGTCAATCCAAGCAAGAGGTGGCTATGAGTATTTCATTACTTTTACTGATGATTACTCAAGATATGGTTATGTGTACCTAATGAAACCGAAGTCTGAAACCTTTGAAAAGTTCAAAGAGTTTAGGGCTGAAGTTGAGAATCAATTAGGTAAACGCATAAAGGCCATTCGATCTGATCGTGGTGGCGAATACCTTCTTGGGGATTTTAAGGATTACTTAACTAAGAATGGGATTGTATCCCAATTGACTGCACCTGGAACTCCACAACAAAATGGTGTAGCAGCAAGAAGGAATAGGACTCTTTTAGATATGGTTAGGTCCATGATGAGTTATTCAACTCTACCTATTTCTTTTTGGGGATATGCCTTAAACACAGCAATGTATCTTCTGAATTTAGTACCTTCGAAGTCTGTTCCTAAAACACCTGTGGAGTTGTGGAATGGGCGTAAGCCTAGTATGAGACATCTCCATATTTGGGGTTGTCCTGCACATATGTTAAAAGAAAGTCTGACAAGTTACAGTCTAAAACAGAAGTGGTTTTCTTTGTTGGGTATCCAAAAGGAACTGTTGGAGGTTTATTCTATAGTCATAAAGATAATAAAATGTTTGTTAGCACAAATGCCAAATTCTTGGAAAATGACTATATATAATTTTACTCCTAGAAGTAGAGTTGTGTTGACTGAAATGAATG
The DNA here is from genome assembly GCF_002906115.3 of Quercus suber. Taxonomy (NCBI): domain Eukaryota; kingdom Viridiplantae; phylum Streptophyta; class Magnoliopsida; order Fagales; family Fagaceae; genus Quercus; species Quercus suber. The sequence continues at coordinate 666,520 of NW_027069779.1, read as the reverse complement.
AATCTGTAAATGAACAACCAATAGATGAAACTAGGGATGATGTGGCTGTATTAGATACACCACAAGATACTTCTCATGACATGTCTAGTACTCAGGTGCCTCGTCGTAGTGGGAGAATTGTTCGGCCTCCTATAAGATTCATAGGTTTGGAGAAACTTATGAAGCTATCTCAGAAGAGGTTGAATCGGATCCCTACACATATGATGAAGCTATAAATGATATAGATGCACATCATTGGGTCCAAGCTATGAAATCTGAATTAGATTCCATGTATTCCAATCAAGTTTGGGATCTTGTAAAGGCGCCTAACGGCATTAAACCTATTGGTTGCAAATGGGTTTACAAGAGGAAGAAAGGGATAGATGGAAAGGTTGAAACCTTTAAAGCAAGGCTAGTGGCGAAAGGGTATACACAAAAAGAAGGTATTGATTACGATGAAACCTTTTCTCCAGTAGCAATGCTTAAATCTATCAGAATTCTCTTATCCATTGCTGCTCATTTTGATTATGAGATTTGGCAAATGGATGTCAAGACTGCATTTCTTAATGGCAATCTTGAAGAGGAAATCTATATGATGCAACCGAAGGTTTCATAGCAAAGAACCAAGAGCATATGGTATGCAAGTTGCAAAAGGTCCATTTATGGACTTAAGCAAGCATCTAGGTCATGGAACATCAGATTTGATCAAGCAATCAAGACATTTGGTTTTGAACAAAATCTTGATGAACCATGTGTGTACAAAAGACATCAAGATAAAGTAGTAATGTTCCTAGTGCTTTATGTTGATGATATTCTACTCATTGGAAATGATGTAGGGGTAATGTCATCAGTAAAGTTGGTTGTCAAGCCAATTTATGTTATAGTCTTCGCAGATGAAATGCCCAATTTCATCACCGACTACGAACTATAATTCTGAGTTTACAAAGAACTTGTGATTTATATCTTCTGTGACTCTTCACATAAATCACATACTATGCATCTCATGGACTATATGATAATGTCTGAATATTCATGTTACCATTATTTCAGATAATAATAAAACAAATTTATTAAACATAATATTAAGTCATACATAATGTCAAACACAATGTCACACTTAATATTATACATAGCATCTTACAATAGGATTTAAGGGCACCAATCCTAACAACTGCTTTGGGCCCATTTCTCATATGCACACCATTCCTCTCGAGAGGTGTGTATTTTTGTATGCTCTAGTTACTGATGCTCCTATCAGTTTTCCTCATTTGTTCCTTCATTCTTTGAACAAAGTGTATAGGAGTTCATCTTCCTCTCATGCCCTGGTTCATTCTATTTTTATTCATAGGATTCTTCTTTATCTTGATCTTAGTGGTTTCCCCTCCTCTGAGCCTGTTCATGTCATTGGTCCTTTAAGTGTGTCTTTTCTTAGACAGAAGGCTGCTCATCTTCGAACTGGTTCTAAACACCCTAGGTCTTCACTTTCTGGGTCCGCACCTCCTCCCTCTTCTTCTATAGGTCCTTCTGGTGAGGCTGTTCCTGATCCTGATGCTGCTGCTGCTGTTCCTCCACCTCCATCGGATGACTTTGATATCCGTCGTACTTTAGAGACTGTCCTGACCGTTCAGGCAGCTCATGGTCAGATTTTGGTGGACTTGCTTGATGAGATCCATGCGTTGCGAGCTAATCTGGCACATCTTCGGTCTCCCTCTCTACCTCCTTTTGATGATGGATTATGATTGCCCTTTGGCATTCCGTCACAAAAAGGGGGAGTAGTGTTTGTAGAGGAGTTTTGTAGTTAGGGAGACTTTTTGTTGTTTTGAGGAGCTTGTGGAGCTGTTAGATTGTATTTAGGCGCTTCACCTTGTATATCATTTTTTTGGGGATATTCATGTTAGGGGGAGTAACATTGTTTGATATACATGTGTTCTTTTTTATTCTTGTTGCTTTGAATTCACTGTTTATTGATTTATATTATATGAGTTATTCATTTGATATATGTCTTTATTGTGTGTTGTGTGAATCATACAAGAATGTTATACATGTTTATATACTATTTTCTGTCACACATGCGTTTATGCATTTGTTGAGTATTTCAAGAATAAACAGGATGATTCAATTGAGCTGCTATCTACACTTACAACTAATGGATAATAGTTAGGATTGAGTTTTGGTTTATGAGCATTATTTTTTGTAAAGGGCTTTTGAAATTGTAAACTTTGAGCTTAGTATTTGTGTTTTGTCACGGATTGCCAAAGGGGGAGTTTATTAGGTTCTAAAGATTTAGGATTTTATGTATTTAGAACTCCAATTTGTGTTATTGGTAAACCATGATCAAAACAGGTTGTTTAGTCTTATTTAGACTTGCTCAAAGTTGGGTCTTTCATGTAAAGTTGGAATCGAGTGGCTGCAGATGCATTGGTGCATTTCGGCCTGGCTCAATCAATCGAAGGAAAGACTCGATCGATCAAATCTCGGGCAGAATGTTTTTCTGCAGAATATTTCAGCTCAGCCCTAACTCATTAAACTTTTTGGGTTTTCTGTTTTTACCCTAGGTATATAAAGAAAAACCCTAGCCACGTTTTTAGAGTTGCTCCAGTTGAGTTATTGCTCATACTTTGCTGTTTTGTGTAAATCTCTTGTGAGATCTAAAGGAGCTTTCCTTTATACAAAGCTTAGGGTTTTTAAGGTAGAGATTACTTCAACATCTTAATGATCAACTTGGTTGCTACCATTGAAGCTTAAAGATTATCAAGCATGGGCGTTTGTAGCTGATTGGAGAATCCAAGAAAGAAGGAGTCCGTGGATTCGGAGCTTGCACGTGGTCGTGTCAGTAAGTTCTACTGGTGGGTAGCATTAGGAAGTCAAGCGGGGAGCTTGTAAGTCCTTTTGTATGAACTTCGATTCTTTCGCACAGTGGGTTCAGGTTTACCTTGAGGATAGCTAGGTCAAATCTTCCCTAGGTTTTTACCGTGTGGTTTCCTGGGTCATCATATCATTGTGTCTTTTATATTTTCCCTGCTTTACACTTTTGGTATGATTGTTTGTTTGTGATAACTTAGAATTGCTAAAATTGACTAAGTTAATCACTTGGCTAATTAACTAGGTTAATCTGGTTGTTTTAAGGGGTCTAACATCATTCAATAATGAATATCATTATCTTCCAACAATAAACAACTGAGTTTTGCTAAGAAATTTAAAATAAAAAAAATAAAAAATAAAAAAGATAACAAAAGGCATGTGTCATCGAATTTTTCATTAGATAAATTATAAGTTTTGAAAATTTAAACCTAGAAAATCAACATTCTTTAGATAAATATTTAAAAAAATAAAAAAATCTAATATCATCATTTCATCTTTCTAAGAATTTCTACCATTTAAAACTCAAAATATGTAAAGAAAGCTTTTGGGGTGTTAAAATTTAGCGGGAGTAATTTAGACATTACACAATAAAATATTTTAAGAATTATAAGCTTTCATTAGGGTATAATTGAGAAAATAACAATATGACATTTTGCTATTTTTCAAAATATTAAGGGAAAAATTGCTTGATTTTAAAGTTTAGGGAAGAATTGTAAACTAACCCAAACATAAAGGATGAAAAGTGTCTTTTTTCCTAGGTTTTTGTTTTTGTTTTTGTTTTTGTGTGTAAAATTATGTGTTTTTACTTAAAATGGTGTGTAAAGAAAAAAATATACTATAAGTCAACCCAAAAAAATTGTATGTGAAATAGTGAATTTTGGCTCAACAAAGTTGATTAAACAAAAAAAAAAAAAAAATCTAAAAACACAATAGAGTGACACAACATTTTCAAAATACCTTTATAATTTTGTTATGTTTTATTTTAACTTGTAAAGAATTGACAGCTTAGCAATTTTGAAAATATTGTGACCACATCAAGATGTCTTAACATTTTTCACACAAAAAAAAAGCTATGTCCATGACATTTTCACAACAAACCATAGTAGTAGATTACTACAAGTTGTTATTAGTGGGTAAAAAAATAATTTCATTGGTAAGTTTAAATTAGAACCAATAACATGGGTTCCAGTTAGTTTTACTAGCAAAAGTCTCTGATGATTGTATAAGAGATTTGAGGTTCAATCCCCGCCTACACCAAAAACTGATTGGTGTATTGGTCTGATGATAAAGAGTTATCATCAGCAGCGGATGCCGTATGTTGAAACTCTCTTAAAAAAAAATTAGAACCAATAACAATTTACCACTTTTAATTTGTTATGAAATTGTTGTGAAAATTACTGTGGATGTAGCACTTCTTTTTCATAGTACTTTTTTTTTTTAGTTGTTGTTGGTTCTAGATGATATTTTATTATTTTATTTTGGCCTATAATGAATTAACACCTCAACAATTGTGAAAATATTGTTTCAATTTGTGGTGTTAATATTTTATTATAATGTGAAACAATGCAAATTGGACAAACCAAAAATAATATAGCAAATCTACTACAGCTCTATGCATTCACCAAAAAAAAAAAAAATGTGGCCAGCAAAACAATGAAAATTGAACAAAACTACTATAGCGAAATTACTGTAACTTTTCCCATTTACTCTTTTTATATATAGAAATATACATTGTACTTACAATGTAAATTTATATTGTAAACACATAAAAATTAGCAAATGTTGTACACATTTACAAAATTTGTACATTTTTTTTTTTTTTTTGGTGCAAATGTATATAATATTTTCCACTTTTTGTGTGTATAAAATGTAAGCTTACATTACAAGTACAAAGTAAATGATAGGCCACAAACTAAATGACCTCTTGTGATTAAACCAATTAATTAATTAGTCAAGTTATTAATTAATCAATTTATCATGCAATTGTGTGGAAGTACAAACAAATCACCAAAAACTAAATATGCAGCAAAAATTAAATGACACGGTGATTTGTTTACGAATGGAGAAAAACCTTACGGCAAAAACCCCACCGGATGATTTTCAGGTCACCACTCCCGAAACTCCATTACTATCAAATCAAGCGGTTACAAGTAAATGAATCCTAAGTATCTTACCAACCTACAGTTGAACCTTACCCCAATACCCAATTGGACTTGATCTGTAGTGACAGTTCCCACCTTTGATGCACAGCTCCCAAGTACGTGACTAACCAATGCGCAGATCCAGTACGCAACTTCAAAACACCAACTTAAGGAAGAGAGGTTGGCTGCAAAGTTCTTCAGTTCATCCTATACGATGAAGATCAGGAAGATGCTTGGTCACAAAACCCTATGGTACAAATACACAACAACTTCTTCAGAGAAGATGAACTAGGTCAAAAACTTCGTCTTTGATCACAATTTGCTTGAACAGAGATTGCTCAATGATTTTTCAACTTGTGTCACACTTGACGTCTCTTAAAACAATCCTTTTATATGTTTAGGATTTGGAGAAAAGAAGGCCCAAAAGCATATTCACGGATCCCAAGAAAATCAAATCAAAAAATCTGAAATTATAAATCTCGAATGATAGCAGGTGTCGAGGTAGCTATCAAGCAGGTGTTGAGCTTTAATGAATTTGCACTTCAGCTTGCTTTTTCTTGGACAGACTTGATGACTTCAACACTTGATCTTGAAACCTTGTTTCTTGAAGTATTAAAAACACCTAGAATTACCCACTTACAAGTAGAGTGCATTTTGTCAAAGGATTAGCCAATTTACATAAATAAGTGACATATATTCTTAACAAGTTAAAACATATATGTCCTAACAATCTCCCCCTTTGGCAATCCATGACAAAACCACAACAAACAAATGAACATATGAGAGAAGTCATAAATCACTAAACTCATATTCACTTGTTGAATACAATAAAATCTATCCTAACACAAACTCTTGAAAAACTTTGCAAGAAGAGAGTTTATGGCAAGTAGACTTTGACAACCTGTATTTCTGAAACATTTTAAACAAAACTCATCAAGGCATCTTGTGTGAAATAGAAATAATAGATTGCATACAAGTATAAAGAACATGTGTATAAAGATAGAGAAGAAACAACACATGAAGAGAGAGGTGAAAGAAACATACATCCACATATTTAAAGAAAAATAAATACAATGTATGTAAAAATGGTCAAAGGACCTCATATACAAGATCAATGTATCTATAAAGAATAGAAAAGAAAAGATACATCAAAATCTCACTACATCCCTCAAACTATTAACACTCCCCCTATCAAAAATGTCCTATACTAACTCTCCCCCTAAGATGACTACTTTCATAACCCAAAACCTACTCCTTCTTTTTGTCACGAGTGACAAAGGGTAGAGTGTCATGTAGATATCTCATCAGAAGAGCTAGCATCTTCATCATCATCATCATCATCATCATCATCCTCATCCTCAGAATCTGAAACTGCTGGAATAGGTGGTGAAGGAGTAGCCTCTAGAGCAAAACCACCCATGGTCGCCTACCTTCGTGTAATACGACCAACACAAACATTCACCTGATACAACTCAGCAGAAAGTGTATCAAGGCAAGTGTCCATGCGTTGCAGCTGCGCCATAATGTCTCCTAAAGATACATTGCCCGTAGAGGAAGAAAGAGCAGATGTAGATGGAGCTAATCTGGATGGAGCCGAACGGGAGGGAGGAGTGGAATCCGTCTGTCGTGACCTAAACTACGCTTCACTACATTTTACGGTAGCAGCATCTATGGCACATATGTGTGTGAAGTGGTCGGATACAGGAAACGGAATAGAAAAATGGCGTAAGATCCTCGAGATAGCGGAAGGAAAGATGAGCTTATCACGGGACGCTGAATCAAGATGAACATCTATGATAGAAAGAATAAAATGAGAAGGAAAATCTATATTAAGATGCTCTAAAAGAGATAACAAAAATCGAGCACGAGGCTCTATGATAGAGTTGTAGTGAGAGAGAGAATGGAGTATAAATGTCATCACCATGTTTAGGAATCTAGGACCTTTAGCAAAAGGCCTACATGATGTGTACTGATGCTCACCCCAATCAGTAGGGCGCTGACAAAAGGCAGAGATGAGCTCATCTTTGGACACAATCCTCAAACGCTCACAAGAAGGATAGTCAAGAAACTCTATCCTAGGAACCCTAAGCACATCCGCAACTAGCTGCGGTGTGACAGGGATGCGCGTACCTCGAACGCGAGTGAAAAAGAGAGGTACGGAACGATCTATCCCGTGCATATTGGAGTAAAACTCCTGAATCAACACGAGAGAACAAGTGACCGGGACGTCACACAGTGACTTCCATCCTTTACTGTGAATGACAGAGGGAAGGTCAGTGTCTGCGAAGTCTGCCAGAATGACTTTGCGTTCTGAATGAACACCTCGTCGAGAAAAGTTCTCGGTAAATGCCTTGTGTGCATCTCCATCACAGAACTGAAGGTTAAGAGGAGTAGAGTCAAAAGAAAAGGAAGCTCCAAAACGCAGAGGGTTCCGAGCAGGAGTGGATTTATGTTTAGGTGCCATAAACACTACTAACGTAAAAGAATGAGAAAGAGATAGAGAGGGAGACAATTAGATAAGTCCCAACACAGTTCAAATAGGTCGAATATGTTGAACAAAAAGAACGTATGCATGGGAATGCATGAGCATGTGACATGCAACTCAAAAGGTATCATGGGCTCAGCCCAATCTAATCCTACCAGCACACAGCATAGAGCACACATCTAAATGCATGTAAATATCATTCTAATGCACATGGAATGCAATGTATGACATTTTGAAAGCATTTAAGTAAAAACCCAACCCAAAATTTCAAGAAAAACTCATCAATTTTGAAAAACTCCAAAAATTTTCAAAAATCCCAAAAACTAGGTTTCAAAACATGCAATGCATGAAAAAGGAAGGGAAAAATGAACTTACCAAGTGATAGAAACCAAGGAAGACCAAAAATGAAGAGGATTTGAAGATTTGAGTGAAAGAAAAGTGGTTGGGAGATGAAAAGCCTTCGGATAGATCGAGAGAGATCGAGGAAATGAGTGAAAAATCGTGACAGATCCTTTTATAGACACCTCAGTAATTCTCAATAGCTGAGGTGTCGAGAGGTATTGAGGAAGCTGTCGGGAAAGGTGTCGAGAATTTGGCCGTCAACAGATGGAGGTATCGAGATGTGTCGAGGTACAAGACCAATTTCAAAGAACAGAAGCTCAATCGATCGACAAGGTGTCGAGGAGACAGGAACTTTCTCAATCGATCCACCAGGTGTCGAGACAGGTGTCAAGATTGTGATAAGAAAAGGCTTGAGAAGCTTGACAAATAACCAAGTATCGAAGAGGTGTCGAGGAGGTGTCGAGCCAGCAGTTAAAAGCAGTTTTTCGAGAAAAGAAAAACACAGACATGAATGCAATTCATCATACACCTCAACCAAAGATCCACTCAACATATAAAGCTCTCAAAATCATATCTCAACAAAAATTTAAGCACATGGATCCTCAAAAACACACACACACACTAAACAAGTCTAATCAATTTTATTTTTCAAAAAGAAGTTAAGACAGTTTAGTAAGCATACATTAGCACATATAAAACCTTTGTGATGGCCAAATCACATTGTACATGCACATGTATCAAAAGTAGAAAAGAATATTGCGTGTCGTGTGTGAAAAATATCGCAAGATTGCATATGTGTATACATGTTATGACGATCTGAGATATGAGAAAATAACTTTAACTCACACAAAATCATAACTGTTTGATGGGGACTATCACCTTGGAGGTACATCTTATAACTCCCACATCTCCTAGAATACATGCTTGCAACCATATTTAAAGTATTTTTGATCTTTTTGCTTTTTATTTTCTTTGCGTATTTTCTTTTATTTTAGCATACCATACATGGGCATAAAAAGAGAGAAAAGAAATACCCAAGATGTTAAGCATTTGAAATCGCAAGTTTGCTATGCCGAAGCATACGAATGTCTTTGACATTGCACTTTTGCTATGCCGAAGCATACAGGTGTCGTGATATGAGTGTTAAGCTTTAAGAGATAACTTAATCTTACTCATCACAAACAAGAGCCACAAAGCTCACTTGCTTAGTTGTGCATAGAAATGCTCATCTAAGCTACAAAAGATACAAAGTTTAAAAATTTTGTTTCAATAGCCATCCAAGGTACACAAGTACCAAAGTACACAAAACACACACTGTTTTTGTATTTTTTTTTCAATTTTTTTTATTTTTATTTTAAAAATAAAAGTAAACAAAACTGAAAGTAAACACACAAAAACATGTTAAACAAAACAAAGCATAAAACTAGACTAACTCAACAAAAATGCAAAACACACAAGCAATGCAACAAACAAGAAAAGCAAGAAGGGAAAAGAAAGTGATGAAATCACTTAGAGTCCTTTTTCTTCCATACCTTGGAAGAGCCTTTCCTTTGATTGAACCCTTGAATAGACGGTGAGGGGGAAGAATTGAAATTGTTCAAGTTCGAAAGGAACATGAGGGCTTTCAGAAGATCTCCAAGAGGAGCAAGAGAGGATTGAAGCTGATTTTGGCTTCCAGATGCGATCATGCCATTGTTCTGTTGAGTGGCTAGCCACTTATAGCAATTAGGTCGAGTATGACCGGCAGCTCCACAATGATGATAGAGATGCTGCTTCTTTTGTTTAGACTTTTGAGAGTTAGCTTTCTTAGTCCTAGGGTTTTTAGTATCTTTCTTATCTTGATTAGGGGGTGCTCCTAAGATAGATTTACCCTTATCTAAGTTCTCACTAGCTAATTCAGTTTTAACATTAGTGTTCTCAATTTCAGTGTTATTAGCAGGAGAAACAAAAACAGTATTACTAGTAGACGCAGTATTAGAGAAAGAAAGACCATACCCTAAGCCTGTTCGATCCGAAGCAATTTTCTGATTGCTCAGCATCTCATCAAGTTTTACACTTGAAGTCCTCTCCAATTGAGCTCTAACTTGAAACAGCTCAGCTTCAAGCTTCTTGGTCTTCTCAGCTAAAAAGTTGTTCTCAAATCTCGGTACTCCAATAGTTTGATTCGCCTCATCAAACTTTGTGGACAACTCTTCACGATCAAGTTCCACATCACTGAGCTTCTTGGTGGCCAACCAATATAATTTCTCATGCTTCTCAGAGAGCTTGTAAAGCTTCTCATAGGCTGAGTGGATATTATCTTGATCATCTATTTTCTCAAATTTGGACTCCAACAGTTCTTCTTCTTCATCCACTTCTTCAACAATCCCTTCAGTAGGATTGACTGTGGCAGTGAAGGCATTTAAGATTCCGTCATCCTCATTGTCGGAATCATCTTTAGGCTCAGTGTCACTCAAGGTTGCAGCAAGTGCCTTACTCTTCCCAATGCTCTTGAGATATGTTGGGCATTCATGCTTCATGTGACCGAATCCATGACATCTGAAGCACTTTGGTCCAGCCGGAACAGTGTACTGACTGCCATCCTTAGTGTCCTTCCCTTTGTCTTGGCTCTTAAACTGAGAAGAACTGGATTGTCTGCGGTCCTTGTCGAAGTTCCTCCCATTGGCATTCTTCATAAACTTCTTAAACTGCCTTGTAATGTAGGACTTCATCTTAGAATCTTCATCATCGGAAGACTCATCTGTATCACTGCTCTTTGCCTTCAAGGCCATGCTCTTGCCTTTACCTGTTTTGCCAATCCTAGATAGTCCTAGCTCGTAGGTCTGCAAGTTTCCAACCAGCTCAGTCAAAGGAATTTTGTCAATATCCTTTGATTCTTCTATTGCCGTAATCTTGGCATTGGTCCTTGTCGAAGTTCCTCCCATTGGCATTCTTCATAAACTTCTTAAACTGCCTTGTAATGTAGGACTTCATCTTAGAATCTTCATCATCGGAAGACTCATCTGTATCACTGCTCTTTGCCTTCAAGGCCATGCTCTTGCCTTTACCTGTTTTGCCAATCCTAGATAGTCCTAGCTCGTAGGTCTGCAAGTTTCCAACCAGCTCAGTCAAAGGAATTTTGTCAATATCCTTTGATTCTTCTATTGCCGTAATCTTGGCATGGAATCTCTCAGGTAGAGATCTGAGCACCTTCCTTATAACCTTGGGTTCAGGGATGGTTTCCGCAAGATTGAAGGCTGAATTCACTATGTCCTTTAACTTGGCATAGAACTCATCAAACAACTCATCCTCCTCCATCTTAATTTCTTCAAAGCTTGTAGTGAGCCTCTGAAGTTTTGAATCTTTGACAGCCTTTGTTCCTTCATAGGTTGTCTGGAGGATGGTCGAAGCCTCCTTAGCAGTTTCAGTTGGGGATATCTTCTTGAACTCCTCATTGGTGACTGCGTTAAATAGGGCATTTAACGCTCTACTATTGAAGTTAGCTGCCTTAATCTTTGCGTCTTCCCAATCGGCCAGTTCTTCTTTTGGCTTAGTCCAGCCAATCTCTATAGCTTGCCGCACCTTCTCATCTAAAAACTGCAAGAAAACTCTCATGCGTACTTTGCAGTATGCATAGTTAGTGCCATCAAATAAATGAGGTATAATTAATGACTGTCCTCTATCCATGACAAACAAGGGTCAATGGATTAACACAGCAATGATTAAACCTAATCAGAGTGTGCCTGCTCTGATACCACTTGATAGGCCACAAACTAAATGACCCCTTGTAATTAAACCAATTAATTAATTAGCCAAGTTATTAATTAATCAATTTATCATACAATTGCGTGGAAGCACAAACAAATCACCAAAAACTAAATATGCAATGGAAATTAAATGACACGATGATTTGTTTACGAATGGGGAAAAACCTCGCGGCAAAAACCCCACCAGGTGATTTTCAGGTCAACACTCCCGAAACTCCACTATTATCAAATCAAGCGGTTACAAGTAAATGAATCCCAAGTACCTTACCAACCTACAATTAAACCCTTACCCCAATACCTAATTGGACTTGATCTGTAGTGATAGTTCTCACCTTTGATGCACGGCTCCCAAGTACGTGACTAACCAATGCGCAGATCCCAGTACGCAACTTCAAAACACCAACTTAAAGAAGAGAGGTTGGCTGCAAAGTTCTTTAGTTCATCCTACATGATGAAGATCAAGAAGATTCTTGGTCACAAAACCCTATGGTGCAAATACACAACAACTTCTTCAGAAAAGATGAATAGGTCAAGAACTTCGTCTTTGATCACAATTTGCTTGAACAGAGATTGCTCAATGATTTTTCAACTTGTGTCACACTTGACAGCTCTTAAAACAATCCTTTTATATGTTTAGGGTTTGGAGAAAAGAAGGCCCAAAAGTATATTCACGGATCCCAAGAAAATCATATCAGAAAATCTGAAATTATAAATCTCGACAGATAGCAAATGTCGAGGTAGCTATCGAGCAGGTGTCGAGCTTTAATGAATTTGCACTTCAACTTGCTTTTTCTTAGACAGACTTGATGACTTCAACACTTGATCTTGAAACCTTGTTTCTTTAAGTATTAAAAACACCTAGAACTACCCACTTACAAGTAAAGTGCATTTTGTCAAAGGATTAGCCAATTTACATAAATAAGTGGCATATGTTCTTAACAAGTGAAAACATATATGTCCTAACAGTAAACATATAAAGATCCTTAAAAAAAATAAAAATAAAAGCTCAAACCAAATTGGTGAACTTGAAGGGAAAAAAAAAAAAGCAAGTGAAACAGTTTGGTTGGATAAACCAAAATCATTGTAGCTTTGCTATTGTTGGTTTACACATTGCTTTACACATTGAACAAAAAAGTGTTGTGAACGTCACACTTTTTTTTCATAATATATTTATTCTTAGTTATGATTGGTTTCAGTATGATATTTTTTTTATTCTATTTTAACTTATAAAATATTAACATCTCAAAAATTGTGAAAATATTTTGGCAATTTGTTGTGATAATATTTTAACAGTTAATTTGGAGAAGCAAAAAAAAAAAAAAAAAATGAAGAAGAAGCGTGTTCAGACTCTTTAGACGATATTTTTCCCAAAAAAGAAAAAAAGAAAAAGAAGAGTAAGTAAAAAGTTTGGTTGAATAAACCAAAATCACTATAGTTTAGCGCATAGGCTCTTTTTATATAGTTATAATAGAGATACAGAAGAAATAGAGATAGAGATGTGACATAATACATTTGTTTGTTAATCTATCATGATCTTGAAACCAGGCCCAGCCTGAGCTGCCAAAGTTGGGTCAGAATAAATGCATGTGGGCCACGCCCAAAATGTCACACGTAAATCCCGTCCACATATCTTTCTTTTTGGGCCCAAAAAAATCGTCCTGTTTTTTAAGTTGATTTTTGAAATGTAACAAACAAATTTTTAAAGTTTGCAAAAAAAAAAAAAAAAGGGGGGGTAATCCACAGGACCACAGCTTTCACAAAGTACAAAACAAAATCATCATCCTGTGTATTTTTTCGAAAGTAGCCAATACATTATCACACACGACTATGAAAAAAAGCTAGGATCACAAACTTTTGTGCCATACCTATTCACTTTCTTGAACACGTGCTTGACCTTCAAACTTGAGCCTTCTCTTCTGGCATTTACATTGCTTCTTGGTTTCAAAAAAGTTACGTTTCTGGTAATTGCTGTGAATCTCAATGGAGGTAAGGTTCTTTGTAGCTAGATTTTGAGGAACCGGGTTTTGAAAGTAAAGGGAAGAGGCCAATTTAGGTTAATCAGGGGTGAACAAAAACTAAGAACGATGAAAATCATTTTGTGTAGAAGCCATGTCGCCTAGTAGGTGATGGAAATATTTTTTGTGAATAAAGTAGTAATTAAAATAGAAATAAAGGTAAGATTAGGAACAATCTCTCGGGATTATAGAATCACACGAAAGTATTGTGCATAAAAGGTTAATTCGTGCAACCTAAAGTAAAATTCGGTGTGGATCAGACAATAGTGATTGCATAGAAATTCAAGATCAACCTTTCTAATAATACATTTCCTCTAGATCAAGCAAATACTTTTCAAAAGAAGAAAAGAACAGTACACCAATATTCCAATCCAGAAAGCAGTAAAGATTGCACTGAGAATGTGTTTTTTATGGCGTGTTAAACAAACCATTAACTTGGTCAAATAATAATAAAATAACATGTTAGCTTACTAAAAGTTAAGAAAAATGCCTCACATGCACGAAACAAGATAGGACTCACATGTCATATCAATAAGGTTCATGCCCACACTAAGTTCAAAATCTTAAAAAATGAAAGGAGGCCCACAATAACTAGTAAACACAAGAACATGTACTCTCCTAATCAATGTATAGTCTTGGAGCAATACTCCGGACTCTCGCAATCTTCATTGTGAGAGCCTAGAGCACTGCACCGGACTACACAATAATTATCCATGTAATATGAACCCGAACGTTAAAATATCAAGAAGATCACTCAAGTCAAGTAAGGGAAATATAGTCAACAGTTAAAGGAGTTTTTGGGTTCTTTTGTACTAAGGCACTTACCTAAGTGTTCCGCTCATTCTTTTCTCTTTTCTTTTTTTCAATCACCCAACATCTTCAACAATATCAAGTAGCCAGGATTGTCATGGTGTTTTTAGCTTGACAAACGACAGTGCCATTTTCATTTTGTGATTCTATTTTTTGGAACAGAAGCATTTGCAAAATGACAAGCAAATGTCTCAATTTTTTGTTTTGTTTCTCATTTAATGCATGACAGGCCCAGTAGCAGTATGGAGATGTAGCTTGTTAATGTTTATTGTTCAATTGTTCTTGGAAATTTGCATTTGCTTGGCAGATGGCATAAAGCCAAACCTGTCATGTTTGGATGTTTCCTTGTTTAACATTTTTTTTTTAAGAATCTTTTATTTTGAATGAATATGTTTATTGATTCAAAAGGAAAGAGACAACCTGGAGGGGGGCCTCAACATCTGCCCCAGAAAACAAAAACGGAGGGAGGAGATGTCCAGGTTCTTAGCTTTACTGGCAAGAGCAAGCCTAAGATGCAATTTTGTAGGCAAGAATATAGCATCCCTTAGGCTAAGGGTACAAACGAAAAACCAAAGTTTACATAGCTTTTGACTTCTCTATTGTTTCTCTTTCTTAATTCTTAAGTGCCTGTAAAAACTCCTTTACAATTTTCACTTCCTTTGTATCACTTGCTCACAGCACTCATGCTCCACGAAAGAAATAATCAAAACAAGATTATATCACAACAGTAGCCTCTCTCTCTCTCTCCTTTTTTGAGACATTACATAATGGACTTGATATCATTAGCTACATTTTGAGAATCAACGCTAATTCTATATAACCCTCTTCTAGATAGTCCAACACAGTATAGGCCATTCTTTCCCTTCCAGTGATTAGGATAAATAGGTTTTGGAAGTCCATCCTTGCTCAAAAGATACTCATCCTCCTGCTCATAACAATAAAATAGTTACTAGTTTTTAAAAAAATAATAAATTATAGTTCTAATATGGTATCTATTTGGTATGACTAAAAATTTGTAGTTTTATTTTTAAAAGTGGAGTTATTGTTTATGGGGCTCATATTAATAAGTGGAATTTGAATAAGATGTATTTAAGAAGAAAATAAAAAAGAAACTTTAAAAAACTGTACTTAATAAGGCAAATAAAATAATAAGCTAATTAAAGTTTAAACCATATTTTACACCCTACCAAACGCACATTAAAGAATAATTGCAAAAGGATTGAGAACTTATTTCCTTCACTAAAAAAATAAAGATTCTTTATTACATTTTTTTCAAGACAAAATTGGACAACTTCATCACCTACTATATTACATTAGGATACTCTCCTAGTTCCATATTATAAATGATGTTTAGGAAATTCAACTATCTAAGGAACAACAATTATTTATTTATGTTTAGCAAAACAATAGATCAATTATTTATTATCTTTCAAATTAATGGATATAGGTTTCCAAAACTATCCCTTATTTTAAACTAAAATAAAACTATCAAAAATAGGGTTATAACCTTTCAAATAAAAATAAATGATAAATAGAAACGTTATTAATACCATATTAATTAATTTTTTAAATATAATCATATTTTAAAACATCTCAAAATAAAAAATTAAAAAAAAAAACAATAACAGTATAGGACAGAGAGTACTCTACCAATATCTTAAACCACAAGTTTGTCGACCTCTTAAATCCTTTACAAAAAGTAATGTTATTGTTATCAAATGGATGTAACTTGCCATTCTTGAAAAGTATGTCATTCCCTTTTATTTGAAGTATTTCTGCCGGCAAAACCTGTCAACGTGTGGATCAATCAATCAACAAGCATATGAAAATGAAAAACAAACAAAAGCTTAAAAGTGATTAAAGTATATTATATAAGATTTACACATGAAGATGAAATACACATGTGACTCATTTACCATTTCAGAAAATAATTAAAGTCAGCTCATTGCTCTTCATGGACCAAGTTACAAAAGCAGTTAAAGACATGTATGTTTTACCATTAGACAAGATCGCCAACCGGCCAAAAATAAATTGAAGTATCCTTTTCATTCAAACACCTAACATATACAGCTATAATTTCTTTACGTTAAATGAGAGTTTAGAGGAATTGACCTAGGATTTAATATCACAGACAACGACAGAATGCCATTAAATTAGATCTATTATTTGAAAACTATATTAAACTTCCCTCATTAAAACTAAAACTCATTACAGATTCATGTACTTATCAAACAAGTATTCTATCATTTCGGTCAAAAAAAAAAAAAAAAAAAAACAAGTAAACCTAATCCAACTTATAAATTTAGTGTAGATCAAATTTGGCTCTGATACCAACAATTCTTACAGATAATCTGACTTTTTAAGTACATGAACCATTTTCTCACACAAAATTCTTACCTGAATTTCTCCTGACTTGATCTTTTTATACATACTGACATCAATAACCAGATACTTGCCATACTTAACCTTCATATAAAAAGGACCCTCTGTAGGCCTTGTTATCCCACACTTGGTCAGGTCCCCATAAACCAGCTTGCTAAGCATGACCATAAAAAAATCCACCAAGCTAGCCGGAAAATACTTCACCATGGTTGAGCCCAAGTACACCATCTCCCTAGAGAGAAAATGAAACTGTATCCATGGTTGAGCCCAAGTACACCATCTCCCTAGAGAGAAAATGAAACTGTATATATAATCCAATAATTGGTAATTGTAACCATGATGCATAGATATAGAATAATGAAGTGTAAAATTTAGGTACAGTTCTTTAATTATTAAATTTGGTACTAATAATAATGACACATGAAAGAAAAAATAAATCTTAAGTTAAGTATCTATCTGGAACAACTTATGTAGTTGAAACTAAAAACTTTTTGCTGAAAGTGTAGAAAAAAGCTTAATGAAGTCACAAGATCAGCACTTGCAGAATCTAATACCAGAAACAGTTACAAAGTTTAACCACATGTCTTGATGTAATTGGTTCCGGTTTATTAGTGATGGTAGTTAGATTTTTTGGCGCCTTTTTTCTTCTTCTTCTTTTTCCTTACTCTGCGTTGGTGTATATGTACCACAATGGGAGATATTTATTTTTGTACTCTCTCATTTTTCTTTCAATTCAATAAGAAAAATCTCATTCTATTTAGAGAGCTTGCTTTTAACATGGTATCAGAGCTTCAGTAGCTCAATCATGGCTTCCGATTCCACAACAAACACAACCACAACCAACTCTGCAACTTTACCTTTTTCTAGTATGTCAATGGCCGATGAATCTACAAACAATCCTTATTTTCTTCCATCAACTGAGAGTCCTAGTGTTATGCTCACATTGCAGCCATTGATTGGACAAGAGAACTACATGAGTTGGGCTAGATCAACTTTCTTGGCCTTGAGTGCCAGAAATAAATTTGGCATTGTGAATGGTGCAATTCTTGTTCCAGATCCATCTTCACCACTATACAACACTTGGAGTAGGTGCAATACCATAGTTCTCTCATGGTTGACCAATTCTCTCAACAAAGAGATTGGGGCAAGTGTGATGTACATCAACACTACAAGGGATTTGAGGATCAATCTCCGAGATAGGTTTTTGCAAGGAAATTCTCTAAGGTTGTGTAAACTTCAAAATGAAATTTCTTGTCTTTCACAAGTTTCACTATTTTACCAAGTTCAAAACACTTTGGGATGAATTTACCAATTATCAACCTTTCACTGTTTGCACTTGTGGTTCTAAGCATTCTCAATTAGATGCTCAGCATAAAGAACATGTTTTTCATTTTTTGATGGGATTGAACGATAGCTATGGTAATATCACTAGCCAAATTTTGTTGATTGAGCCATTTCCTTCCATCAACAAAGTTTGTTCTCTGATTTTGCTAGAAGAAAAGACAAGAAGCATAGGTCATGGTGTTAATATGGTTTATCATGTTGAAGCCACTATGTTTGCTAATACTAGACAAAATAGTAAGGGATATCAAGGTCATTGTTATCATGGCCATCAAGGTCAATTTCAAGGATATCATGGTGGAAAGGGTGGAGACTCTATGAAAGAAAGGCCAATTTGTATTTACTGTGGACTCACAGGTCATATAGCAAATAAGTGTTATAAGCTGCATGGGTATCCTCCAGGATATAAGCCAAGAGGAAGCAATAGGCCCACAACTAATCAAGTTTCAGCTATCTTACCTTCAAGCAACTTTGGCAATTCAGATCTCTCCAATGGAGGTTTCTTTTCCAATGGAAATTCCTTTTTCAATGGAGGTTCCTATTCTTGTGGAAATGCCTGTTCAGAAGTCCAAAATTTCTCACCACAGATTATTTCCGTATCACATGTGAATCCTTCTACTGCTTCATCATCAAAAAATGTACCACAATGTCCTATTTCACAAAATTAATGTGATCAATCGCTCAACTTCATCTCTTCTCTTAAAGAGATGTCATTGATAGGTTCAGGTTCAGGTTCTGGTGTTTTTTGCTTCTCATCAAGCTGCTTCTGTGATGGCTTCTAGCTCCACACCTCATTCTGCATCATCTATCATTCCTACAATGCTAATTTTTTAGGTAATCCCTACTGGATTCCCCCAAATCTGTCCCATTCCATTTTTTCTACACATATAGTAGATAGGCAAGCTTATAAAAGCAATTATTGGATTATTGACATAGGAGCACTGATCACATGGTTTATTCAGTGTCTCAGCTCACTTCTATTACATCTATTGTTTAGACTTTTGTCTATTTGCCAAATGGGGAACAAGCCTTAGTCATACACATGGCATTGTGCAAATTTCTGCTACTTTGACTCTAATTGGAGTTTTATGTGTTCCTTCATTTAGCTTTAATCTCATTTCAGTTAGTCAACTTACAAAGTCTCATTTTTGTTGCCTTATATTCCTTGGTAATTTTTGTTTTATCTAGGACCTTGCTCAATGGAGCACAATTGGTCTGGTTAAAGAGAGTAAAGGTCTTTATCTGCTGCAAAACTGTCACACTGCTACTACTTTGGCTGCTCATTCTAATTCTTCCTTGTCTACATCTTCCTTATGGCATAATCGTTTAAGTCATCCATCTTACTCCAAGTTAGCTTTGTTAAATAATCGTGTTCTTTTGATCAAGAATGTAAACTCATAGTGTTGTGATATTTGTCACTTTTCCAAGCAAAAGAAGTTGTCTTTCAATTCAAGTGTCAATGTTTCTACTTTTTCTTTTGAACTTGTGCATTGTGATGTTTGAGGACCATTTTCAATTCCTACTAATGAAGGTTTTAGCTTTTTCTTAACCATTGTGGATGATTATTCTAAGTGCACTCGGGTTTATTTACTTAAGCATAAATCTGAGACAAAATTCTTACTTCCACAATTTGCTTCTATGGTTGAGACACAATTTGAAACCAAAATTATGTGTATTAGGACTGATAATGGAACAAAATCTTTTCTAAAAGATTTCTTTAAAGACAAGGGTATCTTGCATCAATTGACTTGCATAGCCACACATCAACAAAATGCCATTGTTGAAAGGAAGCATTAACATATCCTCAATGTGGCTAGAGCTTTAAAATTTCAATTCCATTTGCCCTCTCTTTTTGGGGTGATTGTATCTTAACTGTTGTGTACCTAATCAATAGAACTCCTTCTAAAACTCTAAATAATAAGAGTCCTTATGAACTTTTTTTTAAAAGTTCTTCTTATTCTCATTTTAAATGTTATGGTTGCTTAAGCTTTATTTCAACTTTATCCCATAATAGACATAAATTTGCACCTAGAGCTAGAAATTGTGTGTTTCTAAGCTACCCTCATAGCATTAAAGGCTATAAAGTTCTAGATTTAGATTCTAAATCTATTTATATACCAAGAGACAATATTTTTAATGAGCACATTTTCCCTCTAGCATCCATTCCTTCACCTACTTTGTCCCTTTCTTCATACCTGGACAATTTTGTTTTTCCTCATGTTATTCAAAAAAATCTATCACCTTGTTTCACTTCTCAAACTCCTATTCCCTCAATTATTCCACTTGTTCCAGATTTTTCCCAAGTACTTCTGCAGAAACACTTTTTGCAAAATCCCTTTCTGCTGATTCTATGTCTGTTGATTCTCACAATTCCCTTATCTCTTCTTCACTTACTCCAAATATTGTTCCTCCTGTTCCTTTAAGAAAATCAACTAGATTTCACAAACCTCCATCTTACCTCACAGATTACTCTTGTAAGTCAGTGGTCACTAAACCTGAATCAGGCCTTCCTTATGACATTTCTGATGGATTGAGTTCTTGTCACCTTGGTCCAACCTTTCATTCCTTTGTCATGGTTGTCACTACTACTCCTTCAGAACCTGCTTTCTTTCATCAAGCAGTTAAATTTCCTGAATGGAGAGCTGTCATGGATAAAGAAATTGCTGCTTTGGAACAAAATAACACTTGGTCTCTCACACCTTTGCCTTATGGTAAGATTCTCATTAGGTGTAAATGGTTGTATAAGATCAAGTATAACTTAGATGGGTCCATTGAACGATACAAGGCTAGGTTAGTTGCTAAGGACTACACTCAACGAGAAGGGTTGGATTATTCTAAGACCTTCTCTCCAATTGCAAAATCTGTTTCTGTCAGAATTGTTTTTGCCTTAGCTGCTGTGAAAGGGTGGTTTCTTCACAAATGGATGTGAAAAATGCCTTTCTCCATGGAGATTTGACTGAAGAAGTTTAAATGTGATTACCACCTAGCTTTCATAGCAAGGGGGAGAATTTAGTGTGCAAATTGAACAAGAGCTTATATAGTCTAAAACAGGCTTCTAGACAATGGTTTGAGAAATTTTCAACAACCATCTTGACAATGGGATTTGTTCAATCTAAGTTTGACTATTCTCTCTTTACTCACTCACAAGGATCTTCATTTACTGTTCTATTGGTGTATGCGGATGACATACTGTTAACAGGGAACAATCCTACTTATATTAGTGAGTTAAAATAGTTACTTGACAAGAAGTTTGGCTTGTAGGACCTTGGTATTTTAAGGTATTTTCTAGGCCTTGAAGTGGCCAGGACTGATAAAGGGATTAGCCTGAATCAAAGGAAGTATGCTCTAGAGATTTTAAAGGACACAGGCTTCCTGGGGTCCAAACTAGTGAAGGTTCCTATGGGGCAAAATCTGAAGTTATCCAAGTATGAAGGGAAGCTTCTTTTAGAGCTTAATCAATATAGAAGGCTCATAGGTAGGCTCTTGTATTTGACTCTAACCAGGCCTGATATCACCTATGTAGTACATAGGCTTAGTCAATTTCTTGATCAGCCAAGAGAGCCTTACATGATTGTAGTGAATAGGATACTACAATTTGTCAAAACTTCACCTAGCAAGGGAATTTTCTTTCCAATCAATTCAAACTTGCAGATTAAGTCCTTTTGTGATGCAGATTGGGTTGGCTGCCCTGATACAAGAAGATCATTGACAAGTTATAGTGTGTTTTTAGGTGATTCTTTGGTGTCATAGAGATCAAAGAAGCAAGGAGTAGTGTCTAGATCATTTGCTAAGGCAAAACACAGGGCCATGGCTACTGTGGCATGTGAAATAACTTAGGTACTACAATTGCTCAAGGATTTGAAAATTGGTCATCCTAAAGCTGCTATGCTCTTTTGTGACAACCAGGCTACTCTACACATTGTAGCAAACCTTGTTTTTCACGAAAGGACCAAGCACATTAAGTGGATTGCCATCTAGTGAGAGATAAAATTTTAGAGGGTGCTATCAAGACTTTTTATGTTGCCAGCAATTCACAAGTTGCGGATATTTTCACCAAAGTTTTGGGAGTTCCAACTTTTATCAGACTAGTAGGAAAATTGGGTTTAATAGATATTTTCATTCCAAAGCTTTTGAAGCCTTCAAGTTCTTAATTATCATTGCAAGTCTTAGAACCAAGTGTTAAGAGATCAAATCGTGATGCTTTGAAGAAAATGAAAGAAAACAAGGAAGAAACAACAATGTCGTTTAATGGAACTAGGCAAACAATAGAGTTAAGCTTGATGAAGTCACAAGATCAACACATGTAAAAGCTAATACCAGAAATAGTTATATAGTTTGACCACATGTCTTGATGTAATTGGTTCCAGTTTATAAGTGATGGTAGTTAGTTAGTTAGATTTTTTGACACCTTTTTTCTTCTTCTTTCTCCTTGCTCTGCGTTGGTGTATATATACTAGAGTAGGATATGTTAGGAAATTTAGACCCCGGTGGATAGAATTAATAAGTTTTAAACTCAAGTTGTTAACTAGATTTATTATGAATAAACCTTATTAAAACAAACGAACATCAATATCATGTCAATATCATGCACAGCGAGAAAGTAAATAAGACAAGATATGATGACTCAGGAAAACTAATGAAACAAACTAGTTTCACAGTAAAAACAAAAAGGGGGAAGCCTTCTCGAAAAGCAATACTATAATAAAGAGAAGTTTCAGATCTAGTACAAAAATTTTGTCCCTAGACTCTACAATCCCCATAGATGAACTTACAGCAGAAACCTTCTACCGCTTCAGAACCTCTAAACTCTTCAATATATGAACACCACCCTTTTGCATAGATCCCAATTTGTGACTAACTCCAGCAACTTGAAGATGTTGTTAGCTGCAAAGTTCTTCACTTCATCAACACTTGATAAAGCTCGAGCTTGGCTTGGCTTAATTAATTAGTCAAGTCAAGCTCAAGCTTCATATCAAGTTCAAACTCGAGCTTAGGTTAAGCTTTTGAGCTTGGGTCAAGCTTTTGTGCTTGAGATCTAAAAAATTTACATTATCAAATACTTAAATCTCTAAAATTAAGAAGAAGAAAAAATAGTATACTCATTTTATCATGTGTCTAGTCCTACTTATGATTAATCATTATTCAAATTAAAATTTTACATAATTAAATTAATTAATTCATCATTCCTTGTCTACTACAGTTTTAGCAAATATTCAAAATACAATTTTTACATTCACGTTAGATGGTGAAGAACTAGAAAAATACTTGTTTGTAACTATTATGAATAAGAAAATACTAACATGTTTTATAAATTTACTTTAGATGATTGATGGGAAGGATCATATGTGGCCTATTTAACTAACTAATTTATTTTTAAATATAACTATAGTCTAAAGTGGTTTTGGTTAGTTTAGAGAGAAGGAAAAAATTAAGGTATGGCTAGTGGTCCCATGTTGGTCATGGCATTATTAAGATATGTGTAAAGATTATATTTAACTAACACAAATAAACTTATAAATGAGTCTATGCTTGAATTGTTTTGTATCAAGTCTAATAGCTCACGAGCTTACTCATGAACAAGTTTTTTTGCTTGGGCTCAGCTTGTTTATTAAATGAGCCTAAAATTAAGGCTCAAGCTTGGCTTATTTATAAACAAACAAACATGAACGAGCATTTTATCAAGTCGAGCCCGATTTGTTCACAATCGGCTTGGTTCATTTACAGCCCTATTTAATTAGTAAAAAAAATTTGTCAATTAGTATCTTGATCTGATGATAAAAAACTATCATCAAGAGCATGTCATAAGTTGAAACTATCTCTTGAAAAAAATTATGTTCTTCAACTATCAAATTCAAAAATAAATAAAAACAAACAAATAAACAAATCTTATTGTAAAAGATAAAATTAAATAAGTTCGGCTTTATTAAGTTAATTGAATTTAATGGTAGAAAATGGAGTAATTTGAGTTGTCTTGTAATATGAACTCAAGCATTAAAATATCAATTGGATAACTCAATTCAAGTCAAGTCAAGTTAAAGGGTTGCTCTTTAGTGTTTTTTTCTCAAGTCAAGTCATTGATGATGTAATAAGTTATAATTGAAATAACATCATTTTCACATGAACTCACTGTTAACATTATTTTTATTAAGACTTGTGTCATCTTAGTAGTTGTGTTTTTATATCTACACTTATTGGATCTAGATATAAATAAAACTAAGAATTTTTGTTTGAAATGCCAAACTATGATTATTTACATATATTTGTCAAGACAAATTCAAAGCACATACATACATAAACATGCATATATAAATACAAGTTGAAATTTAATAATAGACTCAATCATAACTCATAATTAAATTTTTATTTTAAAAAAAAAAAAAAACTCATAAATCTATTGTATTCAAATGTCAATTTATATATTTACAAGATCATTTTTGTGAAGAACTTGTCACCTTCTATATACTAAAAGTAGAAAGAATTTATTAATGGACAAAAAGAAGTAAGCATGTGTACATCAAAACTCATGTCAACATAGCATAACCATTGCATGTGCATTGTGTTGCCAGTGCCAGAGGTAACAACTCATAAAGATTCAGAACTCTGTGATCATTTGCTACCTAGTTTCCCCTTGAGTCAATGGTCTCACATATATGTTGCATATAACTACAGAAGCCAGCTCTTTGAGATTTTACTCTCCTAACTCTTTCTCAAGGCAGATAATTAAAAAGTCTCTTATCAATAGTGGATACAAATATATATATATATATATATATGCCAGCTTTTCTATCTCCGTGCTTGCTGTGCCCTGCTAACTCTTGCAATACTCCATATTAGAATTTATGGTGTGTTGGGTGGGTTGTTCTTTTAATTTTGATAGATAGTTTCAACTTATGACGTTTGTTCTTAATGATTGTTTTTTATTATCATATCAATACACAAATTGGTTCTTTTGTGTACACATGATCAAACTTCATATATCTTATTTGAAACAATAAAATTTACCAGTTGAACTAATTAAAACTCACGTTGGCTCACTTGTTTGAAGTCCTATAACAACTAACAATCCTTGTGCGATGTTCATTATCTGTATCTAAAGACTAATGTGCCCAAACCAGCGTAGCCCACATCTTTATTTTCTCAGTTTCAGACTACTTTTTTGCAACTTTTTGAAAAGCTATACAAGTTTGCTTTAGATATATGTATTTTATTTTAACAAAAAAAAAAAAAAAATTCTATAGAAGAGAATCATGCTATGTGCATGGCCTCACTTCATTTTATATGAAGTTATACATGCATCCATAAAAAATAGAATTGTGGAATTCAATATCCCCAATTATTTGGATTAAAGTGAATCTTCACTTTCTAACATAAGAAAATAAGGTGAAACTATGATAGTGATTGATAGTGATAGGGCAAAAATGGATTGACCCTTTATGGTAAATTAATTAATTAATTATCCAAGTTAATTAATTAAGTCAATTTAACATGCAATAGCGTGATAGCACAAACAAATCACCAAATAACTAAATGCAGCAAAAAATAAGTTTAACACAGGTGATTTGTTTACGAATGAGAAAACCACCAAGGCAAAACCCCAAAAATCCACTATTATCAATCACAAGCGGTTACAAGTACAAGAAATCCTAGTACCCAATACCAACCTACAATTGAACCAATACACCAACACCCAATCGGACTTGTATTGTAGTGGCAATCTCTCCGTTCAATGCACAAATCCCAGTACGTGACTAACCAATGATACATGGATCCCAATACGTGACTAACAGACCAACTTGAGGAAAATGTTGGCTGTAAAGTTCTTCAATTCATCAACAATGAAGATTAGAAAGCTCTTTGGTCACAAAACCCTTGGCGTAAAGACGCAGTAGCTTCTATAGAGAATATGATGAACTATAGCAATTTCTGCCTCCGGTCACAATATGCATGTATTATCACTTTGCATCACCTTATATCACCTGTGATGGCTCTTAATGTTAAGTTACACGTGTGAGTGAAGTCCCACATTAAATAAAGATGAGAAGAATGAGTAGTTAATATAACATAATTAAGCACATACCCATTGGTCTTAGACCTTTTGGGTTAAAGTATGTCTCTATATGTTATATTAACTACTTAAGGAAGCTCCCCAAGGTGTTTATCTCCCCAGCAAGTGGTATCAGAACCCATGGTGGTGTGCGGCGAAGGTGGTGAGGTGTTCATGGTCCCTTTCCAGCGGGGACAGAAAAAGCCTAGACGGCCCACACACAAAGATCCTGGAATATTGCTAATGGTGCTAAATAATGGTGTGATGCGAGATTCCCATGGACATGGACGTGCGGAGTTCCCATGGATGTGTGTGCAGGGTTGACGCGTGGTTCCCGTTGATGGCGTACGAGAGACTCATGGATGATGTATTGATGAAGTGAAAAGTCCATTAGTCAAGGGGAAGTGAGTAGGACTTGTTCATGGCCCACAGAGAGGTGGTCTTAAAGCCCATACAGAGGCAGACTCACACGTGAGGGGGAGATTGTTAAGTTACACGTGTGAGTGAAGTCCCACATTGAATAAAGATGAGAAGAATGAGTAGTTAATATAACATAATTGAACACATATCCATTGGGCTTAGGCCTTTTGGGTTAAAGTGTATCTCTATATGTTATATTAACTACTTAAGGAAGCTCCCCAAGGTGTTTATCTCCCCATCACTTAAAATAATCCGTATATATGTCTAGAGTTGTGAGAAAAGAAGCCCTACATAAATACTCAAGCATATGCGTGTAATCAGATCTGGAAAACTTGATTTCGTAATTCTCAACAAATACAGCTTATATCGAGCTTCTGTCGAGGTTCAACAGTAATTCTCGATAGAAATGATTCTGTTGAGACTTCTGTCGAACTTTAATGTGCAGCACATTCTTCACTTGTTTCTTAGTAAGATTTGCATGGCTTTAATACTAAACTTAGACACTTATTTCTTAAAGTACTAAACTCATCCTAGATCTACTCAATTACAAGTAAAGTACATTTTGTTAAAAGATTAGCCAATTACATAAATATGTCCCTAACAAATAGGATAGTATTGTATCAATCTTGATAAAAATTTATCTTACTTTTACCTATAATGATTAAATTAAGTTCTTCTTTTTTTTCTTTTTTCTTTTTTTCAATGGAATTAAATTAAGTTCTTCAATAGATTAATGCTTCTTATATATAGAAGATATAACAAAGTGAAAAATGATAATTTAACTGTCTTTTCTTTTTCTTTTCCTTTTTTTTAACAAAAGCTATTTATTTTTACTTATATTGATGAAATTTGTCACAATTTAAGATCTTCCATAGGTTAATGCAGTAAAAGGACAAATCTATGTATAGACGAGGGAGGACCATGACCTCCCTGGCATTTTGAAATATTTTTACTAATATATAAAATTATAAATGATTAAGTTGAAATATATTAAACAACAGTTATGTTGTATCTTTTATTTTGTTTATATTCTGATAATATTTAATAAATATTAATTTTATTTTTTATGTATCAATTTAGTTTTAAATTTTAATATATTTTCTATTCTTGAATGATCAAAAAATTTTGGTTCATTTTTTGGTCCTCAAGACAAATTCTTATTTTTGTCACTGGGTTATAGACTTCTTATACAAGACAATAAATTGAAAAACAATAATTTAAATGCTTTATCTTTAAAAAATTGTAGTCTTTTTGTTTTTGTTGTCTCCCATATATGTTCTGTTATCTACCATTCAAATTCAAGTAAAAAATAGGTGTTCTAATCTTACAATATGTCTATCTAAATTGTTTATAAATTTAATTGAATTAATAAATAGAATTTTAAAAAATTATGAGAAAATTACCT
The DNA here is from genome assembly GCF_002906115.3 of Quercus suber. Classification (NCBI taxonomy): domain Eukaryota; kingdom Viridiplantae; phylum Streptophyta; class Magnoliopsida; order Fagales; family Fagaceae; genus Quercus; species Quercus suber. The sequence continues at coordinate 638,548 of NW_027069779.1, read as the reverse complement.
AAAAATTCTAGAAGATGCTACTCCTAATATGTATTATTCACATTATAATAATGTTAAAATATAGTTTCTTGGTGAGTTGGGGTATTCAAAATATTCAATCCTTGTAAAATTTTAGACTAATAGGGATAAGAATAAATTTTAGACAAATAGGTATAAGAATCTCATATTATAAGAGATTCTAAAACCATTAAGTTATCCCTTGAATTTCTTGCTTAAAATTGTCATTATAACCCTATTTTTTTAATAATTCAATAGTTACAATATGGGAGGGGAGTTTTGACGTCTAAATTCTGGACATCTCGTTGAGAGAACCAAAAGATATGAATTGAACTATAAAACTTTGGACAATTATCATTGTAACCTAAAAGAATGTAGTTATATTAAAACAAAGATACTCCTGCTACATGCATTTGTCACCCCTCATTTTATTTTTTATTTTTGAGAAAGACACGGACTGAACACACACACAGGGGAGTGGGAACCCGAGTTTAATATTATACAATTCACAACATACAAAAGTCGGTAACTCTTGAATGCTGTGTGAAAGCTTTAAACTCCCCTCATTTTATTTTATATGACATTATACATTTGTTTGTTAATCTATCATGATCATGAAACCAGGCCCAGCCTGAGCTGCCAAAGTTGGGTCAGCATAAATGCATGTGGGCCACGCCCAATGTGACAATGTAAATCCCATCTACATATCTTTCTTTTTGGGCCCCCAAAAAAAAATTTGTCCTGTTTTTTAATTTGATTTTTGAAAAGTAACAAACAAATTTTTAAAGTTTGAAAAAAACAAAAAGGCTAATCCACAGGACCACAGCTTTCACAAAACGAAATCACCATCCTGTGTTTACATTAACATACACAACTATGAAAAAAACTTGGATCACACACTTTTGTGCCTTCGAACTTGAGACTTCTCTTCTTGCATTTACATTGCTTCTTGGTTTCCAACAAGTTACTTTTCTGGTATTTGCTCTGAATCTCAATCGAGGCAAGGTTCTTTTTGTAGCTAGATTTTGAGGAACGGGGTTTTGAAAGTAAATTGCAAAGAGGCCAATTTAGGTTCGTTAGGGGTGAACAAAAACTAAGAACGATGAAAATCTTTTTGTGTAGAAGCCATGTCTTGTAGTAGGTGATGGAAAAGTTTTTGTGAATAAACACACTTTTGGTCAAAACAAGCAGTAATTAAAACAGAAATAAAGATAAGATTAGGAATGATCTTTCAGTGTTATAGAATCACACGAAAACATTGCTCTTAAAAGGTCAATTCGTGCAACCTAAAGTAGAATTCGGTGCAAATCGGTTCTCAATCCAAAAAACCCTCTAGGAAGTAGGATTAGATAGTAATGATCACATAGAGGTTCAAGAACAACATTTCTAGTAATACATTTCCTCTAGATCAAGCAAATACTTTTCAAAAGAAGAGTAGAATAGTACACCAATGTTCCGACCGAGAAAGCAGTAAAAATTGCACTGAGAATGTGTTTTTGATAGTGTGTTAAACAAATCATTACCTTGGCCTGATAATAATAAAATAACTAGTTAGCTTACTACAAGTTAAGAAAAATGCCCAACACCTACAAAACAAGAAAGAGCACGCGTGTCGTATCAATAAAATCCATGCTCACACTAAGCTCAATATTTTAAAAAATCAAATGAGATCCAGAATAGTTAATGTTAGAAATTTAGACCCCTTAAACCAACCAGATTAACCTAGTTAATAAGCCAAGTGATTAACTTAGACAAATTATATAATTCTAGGTTATCACAATCACACAATCATATCAAAAATATAAAGCAACGGAAATATAAAAAACACAATAATATGATCACCCAGGAAACCACATGGTAAAAACCTGGGGAGGATTTGACCTAGCTATCCTTAAGGCAAACCTAAATCCACTATGCGAAAGAATCGAAGTTCATACAAAAAGACCTACAAGCTCCCCGCTTGATTTCCTAATGCTACCCACCAGTAGAACTTACTGACACGACCACGTGCAAGCTCTGAATCCATGGACTCCTTCTTTCTTGGATTCTCCAATCAAGATACAAGCACCCCCGCTTGTTTTTCTTTAAGCTTCAATAGCAGCAACCTTGTTGATCATCAACATGTAAATAATATCTCTACTTTGAAAACCTTAAGTTTATGTGAAGGAAAGCTCCTCTAGATCTCACAAGAGATTCACATAAACCGCAAATATGAGCAACAAAGGCTTAAAGAGGTTTGTGTACAAAACCCTAGATACAAAAGAGGCACTCTCCTCTCTCTCTCTCTAAAAGCTCTCAAAAACGTGGCTTAGGGTTTCCTTTATATAATAGGAGAAGTAGATCTGAAACCCTAATCCTTAATGGGCTTGGGCTAAGTTGGAAATTCTATAGAAAAAAACATTCTGCCCAAAGTCACTAATACTTCTACAGCCGCTCGATTCCAACTTTACATAAAACACCCACACTTTGAGCAAGTCTAAACAAGACTAACAACGTGTTTTGATCATGGTTTGCCAACAATACACATTAGAGTTCTAAATACATAAAATCCTAACTTTTTAGAACCTAACAAACTCTCCCTTTAGCAATCCGTGACAAAACACAAATTAAAAACTCAAAGTTTACAAATAAAAGCCCTTTACAAAAATAATGCTCATAAACACAAATCAAATCCTAACTTCTATCTATCAGTTGCAAGTGTAGACAGCAGCTCAATTGAATCAACCTGTATATTCCTGAAACACTAAACAAAACACATAAACGCATGTGTGACAGAAAAACAGTAAATCCACAAATAAATTCTTGACTTTACAAAACACATAACAAAGACATATATCATGAATAACTCATAAATATAAATCAATGAGAAGTGAAACAAGAAACATATAAATCAAAATAAATTCTAACTCTCCCCCTAAGTTAGATACATCAAAAAGTTTTTATATTCTCCCCCTAAACAAAACAAACAAGTCATCTATGTCTCCCCCTTTTTGTCACGTATTGACAAAGACTAACTAATCAAAAGGTAGACAGAAAATATACGCAACAGAGTAAGAGAAAATAAAGACAACTCCCCCTAAGAAGAGCAACAACTCCCCCTAAGAACCACAAAGGTTAAAAAAAATTTATCCTCCTATGAAAGTAGGAAAGACAAAACAAGTTTTGGGAAAAACAGTTTTGGGGAAAAATAAAGGAGGAGGGGGGGGGGGGGAAGACACACAAACCAAAGTTAAAAACGAAGGTAATGATACACATAAAGAAAAAATATTCTCTCTTTCAATAAAATGCAAACATGGCACTATGTGACCCATAAACAGTTGCATGAGTAGAGAAAAATATTTGCACATTGATTATCCATCATATCTCTTAAGAAAAATATTTTCTACAATTCACACATAAGAAATAGCATATACTAGAATGTACAAAACCCAAAAATTAATCAATCAATTTTTAAATCAAGTTGAGTACCCAATTTAGCAAAGTGTATGCATGCTATGTGTGAAAACAATGAGAGATATGACTGCAAAACTGCAAGATGGATACAAAAACAATGCAATATATGTGAATCCTAAACACAAATGATGCATGAAAAAAATTTTGGACAAAAACATAGAAACTGAAAATTTTTCAGTTTTGATCGATCGAGAATCGATCGAACATCAATCGAGTCAAGCANGGCAGACTCAAACCAAAAATTTTAATTGCAATTTCGATTGATCGAAAAACAGGTTCGATCAATCGAAAGTCTGGAAAAATCATATTTTTGAAAAACAGAGCATTTTAATGCAGAAACTCCTCAAAGCACATTGTTTTATAAAAAAATACATGAGTATGAGACGAAAAGTTTTTCAAAAACACTTGAATTTAACCCAGATCTTCCAAAATCAAGATTTTCAATCAATTTGTCCTTAAAGCGCAAACATTAAACACATTTTGCATTAAAATCAAGGAACTTTTAATTTTGGATGGCTACAACAAAATCACACACAATATAATGTACCAAGTTTAGCAAATAGTAACTTGCATAGTGTGTGCAACTAGCAAAAGCTTGAGATACATGTGAGGTGATATGTGAATAGTAATTAATCACAAAGTCTACAAAATTCATCACATAAAATTTAAAAGAGACTATCACCTAAATAGTTACATCCTATAACTCCCACATCTCCTAAAACATAAGCTTGCAATCATGTAAGTTTTTTGAATTTTGCCTCATAATGTACACACCAATTTTAATTATTAAGCAATTAAACCGAGGCTACACCTTATGTTCTTTTTGTGCATGTGCTACACTTTCTCGAGCACAAAATCTTAAGATATGCACTAAGGTATTCATTATTGGTTAGTGAACAATGGTGAGATGGTTATTTATACCTTTCTCAAAATGATCAAGTCTGATAGTCAAATAACATGTGACTTCAAAATTAAGATAAAGTGATAAACACTATAAACATCTTTCCCACACAACATGCACTACAAAGTTTCAACTAGACAAGTGCAATAAATAAGTTCATCAAAGCTAAACAAGGTACATAAACTTGTTATGTAAAAATAATATGGTCAATCCTTGATTATAAATCCAAGATGTGAAATACAAAACACAAAAATCTTTTTGGTTTTTTTTTTAAAAAAATTTATGACCAAGAACAAAAAGCACACATTGTGCTAAAAGGTAAAAAAAAAATGCAAATGCAATGCATGACAGTGCTTAACTAAGCTATAGAGGGTACACAAATAAGAAATATCAATTTCTTAATTAACCCATGAGTACATGTACAAACTAGCACATACTCACACAAAATCAGAAATAGCTTAGCACATATACAACACATACTATTTAAGTTTCTTCACAATGTCAAGCATGTTCTAAATCAAGAAAGAGATATCATAATTCATGTAATCCTCAAGAAACATAAAACAAGACTCAAAATAAAATATTTTTGTCTTTTTGAAAATTTTCAATGTTTTTGGATTTTTTTTAATAAAAATTAAAAAATAAAATCAACAAAACAACCAAAAACAAAAACAAAACATGTCCACAAATAATTGAAAGAATTAAATTAGGGACAAGTCAGCAACACTCACCTTGGAGAATCTTTTCTCACCCATATAGCACGAGTCTTCTGCTTTGTAGGTGAAAATCCATGAGAAGCAGAATGTATTTGAGGAATTACACCAATCTTCTGAAAAAGACTGAAATCCTGCAAATTCCTTTCACAAGCCAACAAGCTCAAATTTTTCAAAAGAATATGAAACAATTTATATGGACTTATGGCAGGAGTAATATTATCACATATCCTAGATTGACATACAAAATGCTTAAATTTCAACTTATGACAATTGTGACGAATGTGACCGGAGACACCACAAAAGTGACAAACAGAAACAAATTTAGGAACATCAGTATTTCTAATAGCAAATCTAGTCTCAGATTTTGCTTTTTGTCTCAACAAAGAACAATTTGGTCTAATGTGATCAACAACACCACAAAGGTGACAGGTAGGCACAAAAACAGATTTCTTTTACACACTAGCAACAGGTTTAGACATAAGTTTAGAAACTTCAGCGTTAACATCAGAACTTTTACCTTTGTCTAACCTAGCAAAATAAGCCTTCTCTTTATTATTCCTCTTGAAAGAAGGAATATAAACTTTATCAGTTTTAAGTTTAAGAGAAACAGAAACACTTCTGTTATCAATAACAGGCTTGGTACTAATCAAATTTTCAATTTTAGTCTTAGATTCAACTAACTCTGGTTCCAAGCTTTTCATCTTCTCATCTTAAGAGGAAATTTGATTTCTCAAAAATTCATTCTTTTTATTAGACTCATCTAATCTCACAATCAAATCCTCTTTTTCAAGATTAACCAATTTTAACTCTTCCTTGAATTTTTTAGAAATTTTCAAAGATTTAGATAATTCCTTAAGAAGAGTTTCAAAAGCATCAAAAAAATCAACAGAGACAATAGTGTCCTTTTTATTCAAAGCATCACAAACATGAGCAAAAAGACATTTCAAATTATCCATGATAACAAGGGTCAAGGATCAGCTCTTAGATCAAAAGATCTAAAACAGAAGAGCTACCCGCTCTGATATCACTTGTTAGAAATTTAGACCCCTTAACCCAACCAGATTAACCTAGTTAATTAGCCAAGTGATTAACTTGGTCAAATTATGCAGTTCTAGGTTATCACAAACATACAATCATATCAAGAATGTAAAGCAGCAGAAATATAAAAGACACAATGATATGATCACCTAGGAAACCACATAGTAAAAACCTGAGGAGGATTTGACCTAACTATCCTCAAGGTAAACTTGAATCTACTATGAAAGAATTAAAGTTCATACAAAAGGACTTACAAGCTCCCCGCTTGACTTCCTAATGCTACCCACCAGTAGAACTTACTGACACGACTACGTGCAAGCTCCGAATCTACAAACTCTTTCTTTCTTGGATTCTCCAATCAGCTACAAGCACCCACGCTTGTTATTCTTTAAGCTCCAATGACAACAACCGTGTTGATCATCAAGATGTTGATATAATCTCTACCTTGAAAACCCTAAGTTTATTTGAAGGAAAGCTCCTCAAAGATCTCATAAGAGATTCACACAAACCGCAAATATGAGCAACAAAGACTTAGAGATGTTTGAGTGCAAAACCCTAGATACAAAAGAGGCACTCTCTTCTCTCTCTCAAAAGTCCTCAAAAATGTGGCTTAGGGTTTCCTTTATATAGTGGGAGAAGTAGATCTAAAACCCCAATCCTTAACGGGCTTAAACTGCTGTTTGGGCCGACTTAAAATTCTGTAGATACGATTTTTGATTGATCGAGCTTGTTCTTCGATCGATCGAACCAGGCAGAATATGAAGTCTTTTTCCTGTAGCTTGTATGTTCTTAAATCTCGACTTGAATCACCTTAAGCATTGTCTAATAAAACCTATAGACTCTAGTATCTATATCTAGATAAGTTTGTGTTCACGATTTGCCAATTGTTCTAAACATTTATAACCTAACATACCCAATATACCTAAGCCCTTCAAACTCCTACTCTAACAAGGCTTCTCGGAACTGTGTCTTGTCTAGCTTTCCGGATCCCGCAACAAGCTCCATGTTACATTTGTCATCCTTAACTTCTTCCAATGCTTCCCAGCAACACCAAAACCTCACTTGACACTCTGAAAAGGTGTGGTAAGTGTTTGGGCTATCAACCTCTCAATGGTACAGAAATGGAGAGGTAGGAGTTGAGAAAATTCCACAAGTAAAATGTGTAAAAGATTCTGGGTATAACAATCTCTAACTCTTAAGGTGTTTGGCTAGGGTTTTTTCTCAAAAGCACTCCTCAACTTTTGTGGTAATGTAGGTATATATAGTGTGGGTACAGAAAGTGTGTATCAGATAGTACAACCTGGCAAAACAAAATGTCTTGCGAGTGTCTTACAGGAAAAACTTACCCGCGAGGTACTCACAAAACACAGCTGTCGTCATCTGTCCTGGCTCTTCACATTCCAGTCATGTGCAGGACACATGGCTCACTTCGCGGGATGCTTAGTGGCGAGCTACCTATGAGAACTCCTCAGTCTTCAATTGTTTGAGTCTTCACACACATTCTGTCTATCACACAACCCTTATAATCAAATCCTACATTAAATACAGGGTAAAAAGATTGAATGAAATTACAATAAAATTTGGCACAGAATAAAAGCCAACAAAACACATAGTTGTAAATTACAATTTTACAATCTCCCCCTTTAGCTATTTCATGACAAAACCCCTAAAACAAACTCTGAACTTAAATGTGAGTTTGGGAACAGTGGCAAAACTCACTCACACCTAATCTAGAAGCTGTGAAGCACTTGCACGTATATACATGTAACCTGAAACACTTACACACAAACAAAGCTTTCATTAAGCTCAAGATAAGTTGAACACAAGGTACGTATATGAGCAAGTAAAGTGCGATCAAATTTGTAAACACTATAAAACATGTAAGCATATCTTGATCAAACAAAAATAGTCATTAAAGAATGACTACAATGAACATTTAGTTAGTAAATGCTCATCCGGACACGTAATGCAATTAAGAACAATCCCACGGATCAATTGCATGTCCAACACTCAACCAATGCAAAATACACTAAGTATTTACATCTAGGATACAAAATCCTATTAGGGTACAAGAGTGAGGTACTTAAGACATATTATCAATATCTTAAAAGTACAAAAAAATGCTACAAAGCAGTAAGGTAAACAGAACAATTGAATATAAACTAAAATTAAAAAAATTAAAAAAAAAAAAACAGAGTATTAAANTATATATATATATTTATAGATTTATTTATTTGATAGAAGCCCGTATATTTTATTATGGATCTTTACAAATATATGTTACAACACTTACAAGTTTATAAGTTAAAAAAAATAATAATAATAAAAGAGTAAAGGATTTGCCATAAACTGAACATTAGGCCTAACCTTGGGATGGTAACAATAGACCCAACATCATTGTTTAGCTTTCATGGTTTTTTCATGGTTATTATACCTTCTACTCTTTCAAGCATTTACTAGAGATCACATTCATTGCTAGAACCAGTGGAATAAAGTTGCAGCCAAGTTTCAGCTATCAAGTGCACTAAAGATCAAAGATGTGAACTAGAGGTTTATGTTGGAGCAGATCCACATCAAAGAAGTTTGAGGAGTTCTGAGCTAGATTGGATAATCTTAGTTTTTTTTTTTTTTTTTTTTTAATACAAGATAAAAATTCTACTCTAGCTTAATTTATGTGTATTATGTGTGTGAAACTCCCTTCTGGAGACTTAAACCCTAACCCTTACTCCCTCACATCTCATAAGCATTTATACTTATGGAGTGATCATCGCAAAAAGGCTGTGTGGTGGTAGATTGGATAATCTTAGTTAAGTTTACTACAAATGGTATATTCCTGACTGTAAACTTTTATTTGATATAGTGGATTTTTCTCTTGGGATCATACCCCCAAGTTTTTTATATCTTGAAACTAGATTGTTTTATTGGTTTTCTAGAGTCATCATATCTTGTGTTATTTATATTTTCTACTACGTGATATGTGTGATGAATGTTTAACCTAGATCTACATAATTGACCTAAGTAACAACTTGGATATTAAAGTAGGTTAAACAAACTAAGTTTTCAGGGGTCTAAAAACTTACAAAAAATATTGCTATAATTTGGCAGTGAAGCCACTTGGCACAACCACAACTTAGAAAACATTGCTACAATTTAGTGAACTCTCTTGGTGCAGCCACAACTTTTAATTTCTAAAACTTTGATGCATGTTGCATCTTTTGTTAAAACACTTATTGTTATTTTTTCTAAAAAAATTGATAAGAACAAATAAGTTGTTATATCTATCAACTAAAACTTAGATACATATTGCATGTTTTGTTAAAACACTTATTGTTACTTTATTTAAAGAAATTGATAATAATAAATAAGTTTTGTCTCTATCAACTGAAATTTAGATGCATGTTGCATGTTTTGTTAAAACACTTATTATTATTTTATCTAAAATGCATGTTGCATATTATATTAAAACACTTATTGTTATATAAGAACAAATAAGTTGTTATCTCTATCAACTGAAACTTAGATGCATGTTGCATGTTTTGTTCAAACTTCAAACACTTTTTGTTATTTTATCTAAAGAAATTGATAAGAACATATAAATTTTTGTCTCTATCTAAAAAATTGTTTTTATCCAAAATTTGCTGTAATTTGGTGAAGCCACTTGGCGCAACCATAGCTTAGAAAAATTGCTACAATTTAGTCAAGACACTTGATGCAACCATGGCTTCTAAGCCTAACTTTTATTATATAGTATATAATATGATATGATGATTTAAAAAAAAAAAAAAAAAAAAAAAAGAGAAGAAAAAAGGAATCTTTTTATGGGCAAAGCTTAGGTCCAATTGCTCTAGGGACAGAGCTACTTGTGGTCCAAGTGGCTATTCTCACTAATTAATAAAAGTTGAGTTTAGAGGTTGTGGTTGTGTCAAGTGACTACTCTTATTATTAGTAAATTAATCATATATTTTTTGTTAAGATATATTTCCTCAGATTTAAAAACTATTTAATTTTAGTAAAACTTTATCATTTGAATTTCAACAAATTTAAATTCTATTCAAATTAAAAGAGTATTATAAAAAAATTCTTATTAGGGCAAAAATGTATTAACTCTTTGCAATTAATTAATTAATTACCCAAGTTAATTAATTAGACCAAATTTCATACAATAGCGTGGCAGCCCAAACAAATCACCAAATTATCTAAATGCAATAGAAAATAAATTTAACATAGGTGATTTATTTACGAATGGGGAATACCACTGAGGCAAAACCCCACTGGGTGATTTTAAGGTCATTACTCTCAAGAATCTACTATTATCAATCATAAGCAGTTACAAGTATAATGAATTTTACCAAACCCTTTGGCCTATCCTAAAATACCAATTTACTGTTGAATCTTTACCCCAATATCTAATTGGACTTGTATTATAGCAGCAATCTTTTTGTTAAATGCATGAATCCCAGTACGTGATTAACCAATGATATACGAATCCCAGTACGTGACTAACTCCACCAACTTGAAAAAGATGTTGGCTGCAAAGTTCTTCACTTCATCAACAACGAAGATCAAGAAGCTCTTTGGTTACAAAACCCTTGGAGTAAAGACGCAGTAGTTTCTTCAGAGAGAATGATAAACTAGGGCACTATCTGCATGCGCGACAGCCTTTAAAATAATCTTTATATATGTCTAAGGTTGTAAAAAAAGAAACCCTATACAAATATTTTAGCATGGGCTAGAAATCGGATTTGGAATTTTTGATTTCATAAGTCTTGACAGAAACAGCTTGTGTGGAGCTTCTATCAAGCTTCAACATTAAATCTTGATAGAAAAGATTCTGTCAAGCTTTAATGAACAGCTCTTCTTTATTTTTTTCTTGGTTAGATCCTCATTGCTTTAACACTTGACTTGAACAACATGTTTCTTGAAGTCTTAAACTCATCCTAGATCTACCCAATTATAAGTAAAGTGCATTTTATCAAAGCTTGTAAGGACCAAATTTGGATTCTAAGCCCACTAAGTGGATGGACTTAGGCCCAAGAAACCCAAAACAATGAATTTGTAGAGAATAGGTTGAATACTAAGCCTTAGTTAATCTAATAGACATTACAAGGGATCCAAGTATTGCAATAATTAAACAGAAAAAGAATTAGTATTGAAGATAACTCGTCCTCGGCAAGATCCGAGGTGGTTTATTCTTATATAATCTTTTCAAAGTTGATTACAAACTTTGTTCTAAGATGTTACAGTCTTGTTTTTCCTGAATTTTTCCGATCTGCTTTTCTCGTTACCTCCCTCTCCTTTTATACTCCTTTCCCCTTTCATCCCTATCCTCCACGTGCATACCAGATGGTTGATCTAGATACTTGTCCCATCAACACCTTCCCTCCATTTCCATTTAGCTAAGTTGTAAGGCTGAAATATACTATTCAGGTATCACTTTCATATTAATGCGGCTAGGGAGTTAGGTGCAATGCATTTAATGTGGAGGTAGCAGCTTTTTCCTAAGATATTTTGGGATGTTTTCCTATCTGACGCCTTTGCCATGCTAACCTACACCAACAGATCTTCCTGAAATGTTACCTTAGCTAGCAAATGATCTCTTCGAACTTTAGCTTTGGTCCGTTGAGGATGTATTCATTCTCGGCTCATTCTGCTTTAGTCATTATGGACGAAGCTAACCTCTTTGTTCACCATCATAATCCTTTTTAACCATGATTCTTCCTCCTCGGACAAGACTTTGTCCTCGGATCGGGCCATAAGCCCAACATCCAAACAAATAATGAGTCTAAGGGCCCAACACCCCCACAAAGCCTATTATAAAAAATTTCTAAACTTTCTTCTCAGAAAAATTTTCTAAACTTAAATCCCACACAACCCACAATTTTGTTTTTGTTTTTGTTTTTTTTTTCCCCTCAAGTTGCATGATTTAAAAATAATTTAAAACAAAATTTTAAAATTCTATTCAAACTAAAAGTCTATTATAAAAAAATTTTAAACTTAAATCCTACATAACCCATGCATTTGTTTTAGTTTTTTTTTCCCCTCAAGTTGCATGATTTAATAATAATAATTTAAAACAAATTTAAATTCTATTCAAACTAAAAGTCTATTATAAAAAAAATCTAAACTTAAATCCCACACAGCCCATGCTTTGTTTTTTTTTTTTCCCCCTTAAGCTGCATCTTATTAAATTAATATTTTATTAGGATATTAAGCTACAAAACTTTTGACTAAGCGATAAGATTTAACAATAATTTAATTTAGATAAAGGTTTATCATCTAAGTTTTAAAATTTAAATTTTATTCTAACTAAAAGTCAATTATCAAAAACTGATTGGTACAGGTTTTCCTGCCTACACCAAAAACTAATTGGTGTCTTGGTTTGATGATAAATAGCTATTATCAAGAGTGGATTCCATAGGTTGAAACTCTCTAAAAAAAAAGTCAATTATCAAAATTTTCAGAACTTATATTATTATATCCGAAAAAAAGAAAAAAAAAAGAAAAAAAAAAGGACTTAACAAGAGGCTTATTTAAGTAAACCTCTTTGTGGGGCCAATTTTTATAATTTGTATTATTAAAGGAGTTTTTAGAAAATAAAGTTGAAACCCTAGCTATATATAAGCTAATTAAATTAGTGTTTAACTATAGATATTTTTGTAAGAGGACTTCTTAGCATATTCAAATAGAGAAGGTGAAAGTCTAATATGGGTATGAAACACCCTTGAACATTTAGACCCCCAGATATAGAAATACCAATTCAAGCTTTATATCAAACAATTAATGTGCGGAACATGATAACAAGTTCACAACAGAATTGATAAACAATCTAAGCCAAATAAAAACACATCCACAGTAGTAAATATAAGGCAAAGATAAAGGGAAGGAAGATGCAAACACACGGACAACACACGATGTGTTATCGAAGAGGAAACCGAAGTCTTCGGCGAAAAACCTCTCCGCCGCCCTCCAAGCGGTCAAATAATCCACTAAAGAATGTAGTTGGGATACATGAACAGCAGAAGACCCTCCAAGCCTAATCTACCCAAGTACCTAAGCCCTCCAAGCTTCTTGCTCTAACGAGGTTACGCCGAACCTATTTCTTCTTTAGCTTGCCGGATTCCGCTACTTAACCATAGCATCAACCAATGTATATTGGTTTCTTTCCAAACTGCTTCCCAAAGCACCAAATGGACCTTCTCACAGACGTGGGTGTGGTGAGATAAGGGTTTGGTAAATGACCTCTCAAGGGTACCAAATGGACCTTCTCACAGACGTGGGTGTGGTGAGATAAGGGTTTGGTAAATGACCTCTCAAGGGTATGACAATAGAGAGGAAGAGAGTAGAGGAATTTGTAGAGTCTCTTTAGATGAAGATTGGGGATGAGGCAATCTTGTTTTTCTCTAGGGTTTTCTCTCACAAAATTCTCTTTGGAAGCTTTCACAATATGATGGGTATAAGGGTGTATATATAGTAGGGTGAGAAAGGAATGCAAAACGTCAGTTTTTGCCAAACAGGGCAAGTTGGCGACTTGGTCTCGCGGCTTGTCCAAGTCGCAAGTTCAAGTCGCGACGTAACGACCTGGCCAGACTGGAACTTTTGTCCTGTAACGTGACAGCTGGCGCGACCCTTCAACTTCCCAGTGTGCCTCTCACGTGCCAGCCTTTGGCGACTTGCCAGTCGCGATCCACCCGCGAGCCCTAGCCGCAAGCCTCTGTTTTTCTTGCACACTTTTGAACTTTTCTTCACATCTTCTCACATACTACCCTTACAATTTTCCCACCTAAATACAGGGTTGCTAAGTGCTAAATTACAAGCAAATTGGTCACGGAATAAATCCAATTAAATGGTTGATTAAATTCAACATTACATGTTATGTGAGAAATCCTGTGAAACTCATCTGGAGAAACACCACAAAAAATTATATTCAAAACTTTACTGTTAGCATTAGCTACCGCAAGTGCTGCTTTATCCCAAATGGATTTAGCGGCTTCTGGCCTAGTCCATCCTACTTCTACTGCATCCCAAACAGTATCATCAATTGAACACAAGAATGCCCTCATTCAGACTTTCCAAAAGGTATAGTTACTATCATTAAAATATGGTGAAACATTTAAAAATTGAGACCGGTCCATTTTAAACGAGGTCAAGGATCGCACTAAGGTAATTAAACCACAGCTAGTGCACTTGCTTTGATACCAATTGAAAGTTCGAAAATGTGTTGAAAACACAAGAGCTGTTTAGACCCCTAAATTAAAGTTACGACTCAATAGATTTTACACTAACTTAAAACTAAGTGCAGAATAATGTAAATACGAGCAGATAAACAAACAAGTTACTCTAATCCATAAACTAAACAACACAGTAGTAAAATAGAATGTAAAAGAGTAGGGAAGAAAGATGCAAACACAAGATAACACACCGATATGTTTTCGAAGAGAAAACCGAAGAACTCGGTGAAAAACCTCTCCGTCGCCCTCTAAGCGATAATCGATCCACTAGACAATCAGTTGGGATACATGGGTTAGTAAGAAACCCTCAAAGCCTAATCTACCCGATGTACCTAAATCTTCCAAGATCCTACTCCAACAAGACTTATCGGAACTGTGTCTTGTCTAGCTGTTTGAATCCCGCAACAAGCTCTATGTTGCATCTGCCATCCTTGACTTCTTCTAATGCATTCTAGGAGCACCAAAACCTCACTTGACACTCTAAAAGAGTGTGGTAAGTGTTTGAGCTATCAACCTCTCAATGGTATGAAAATGGAGAGGTAGGAGTTGAGGAAATTCCACAAGCAAATGTGTAGAGTATTGTGGGTATAACAATCTCTAACTCTCAAGGTGTTTGGCTAGGGTTTTCTCTCAGAAGCACTCCTCAACATTTGTGGGTAATGTATAGTGTGGATACAGAAAGTGTGTATTAGATAGTATAGCCTGGCAAAACAGAATGTCTTACGAGTGTCTCACGGGAATGCCTTACCTGCGAGCTACTTGCGAAACACAGCTGTCGCCATCTGTTCTGACTCTTTGCATTCCAGTCATGTGCAAGGCACATGGCTCACTTCGCGGGATGCTTAGTCGTGAGCTACCCACGAGAACTCCTCAGTCTTCAATTGCTTGAATCTTCACACACTCTCTCTCTATCACACAACCCTTACAATCAAATCCCACATCAAATACAAGGTACAAAAGATTGAATAAAATTACAATCAAATTTTGCACGGAATAAAAGCCAACAAAACACATAGTTGTAAATTACAACTTTACACACCTAGTAATTCATTTTATTTGCTAGAATCAGATCAAAAAAATAAAAATAAAAATTCTATGTTTCGATACTTCTAAACATAAATTGTATGGATTCCTGCTCTAAATGAAATGAGACATATAGCGTATTATTATTATTATTATTTGGTCCAACAATTAATTACGTACTGACCAAGAAAGGATCTCTCATTCGAAGTTGGTTTTGTTTAATTTTTTTATTATTGTATTTTTTCAGCTTTGGTATATGTTGTCAAAGACCTTGGCTGAGGAGGCTGCTTGGAAATTTGCTGAAGAGAATGATATTGACTTGGTAGCAATAAACCCAGGCCTTGTTATTGGTCCACTCATAGAGCCAACTCTTGGTTTTAGTCTGGAGACATTTCTAAATCTCGTAAAGGGTATTCTTTGTTCTTTCTACATAAAATTCTAAATATTCAAGTATGTGCTTCATCTCGAAAACCAAAGTTCAACATGATATTAAAAAAATGATCATTTTTTCCTCTGTGCTGCTTCAAGTGTCTCATCTAATTAAGATGGCATCTGACAGTGTCGACATTTAGGCCTTTTGAGATGGCCCAAGTAAGGGAAGTAATGCTGATAAGTACAAATAATTTGTGTATGTCCAATNAAATTCTAAAGCTATTATAAATTTTAACTAATAGAGTCCCAAATATTAGTAAATAGATAAAAATTAATTTTTTATCAAAGAAAAACAGAAAAAAAAAATGCTAAAACTATTATAAATTTTACTAGATAAAGCATATAAACTAATGTAGCAATGAATGAGATTGGTGGACTTCAACCACCGCATTTTTGAATTGTTTTATTGTGTTTAGTGACACAACAGTTCATAAGCTTTATGTGTGGTAAAATTTGTGGTATCTCTAGCATTGCTAAATAAAAAAATTTCTTCATGGGCTGCACTCATGGTTCCTTTTCTCCAACAAACATAAACAAAATGTCTCTCTCATCAAAGCAAAACTTATACCTTGATAAAACCTAAATATAGTAGTAGTACTTGAATAGATATTAGTGGTATTGTAGTATAGACAAAGGTGATTAATTTGTTGTCTTTCTTTCTTACCCTTAGATGCAGGAACTGAAGTATTTCCTGATGGAATGTGTATATTAGTTGATGTTAGAGATGTTGCAAATGCACATATTCAGGCATTTGAGATTCCTGCGGCCAGTGGCAGATATTGTATAGTTGCAAAAGTTATACACTATTTTGAGGTTTTCAAGATATTGCATGGACTTTACCCTACTTTCAATCTACTTGAAAAGTAAGTTACTTGGTTGCATGATACTGAATGTTACTTATTGGTGCCTTTTGTGTAACTTAAAAGTACGACTAAGGTGAAATAAATGTTTCATTTAACAAAAGAATCATAATGATCCGTTTAATTATCACCCATAGCAATTGTTGTGACACATCACTGAATAGTCACTTGTATTTTACATTTTTGGCAGATGTGAAGATGACAAGCCTTTGCTGCCAGCATACAAGATATCCCAAGATAAGGCCAAAAGTTTGGGTATTAGCTTCGTTCCTTTGGAAGTGACTCTTAGGGACACTATGGAAAGCTTTAAGGACTACGGCTTCCTCACTATTTGAATTATGTTACTGAAAGGGAAGTAATGCTGATAAGTACAAATAATTTGTGTATGTCCAATCTTGGCTAGTGTTTGTTGGACTCGAAGGTTCCATTATGTTAAGATGTATGAACTGCAGCTTATCAATAAAGATGTATGAACTGTAATACTTTTATCTTTTTGCATGAACTTATAAATCAAGTTTCACTCAATTTGTAAGGAGACATTGAATTTTAAATTTTAAATTTTCTGGAGACATTGAGATAAAAATTCAAGTCCCCTGTTCCAATAATCTGAGAAGTGTCTTAAATATATTAAATTGTTTGTCCAACTGGTGGTTTCCAAATTATTCACTCCCCATATGACAAGATTTTGACCTCAAAATTTCAATAGGTTGGATGTGATTTGGAAAATTTCTCATACAAAATTTCCAAACCTCCAATAACTTATTCAATATACAGTTGAATCCTCTGCTACCAATGTCTTGCCATGCAATTAATTTCTCTACATTCGTGAATAGCTGTGAATATATTGTGATGCAAAGAATAAATGGTGAAAATGGCAACTAGGTTCTTTGTGGTATTAGTTTGATTTTTGATTTTTTTTTGTTTGTTTTGAAATTTGTATTTATCTGTTTAGTGAGGTGTAACACCCCAAACCCATACCAAGGATTTAGATTCATAACCTGTCTTATAAATAATCAACAATAATATAATGGAATAGAGCGTAATTAAATATCCACAAAAATAACTCTCACGTTACATCTTCTTTTAATTATTTTCTTTGTAGTGACCATAATATAAAATAATATTACCTTCAAAATAAATTAAATAATTCATCAATTCCACTCTAAAAGCAATTAAATTCAATTTAAGTGAGGCGGGTGTTACATTGAAGCCCGATAAAAGACTACATAACATGAGGATGTTTTTCAAAACAAAACATTAGTATCATTGATAAAATATAGTATTTACAAAAGATTTACAAATAGTTTTTAACAGTAATATAATATATTCTACCAAAAAAAAAAAAAAAGGATAACGTGAATGGTTATTTTGTGGATTATTCATATTTAACTTTTAGTTTTCTTACCAGTTAAGGAAAATGATAAGAGATTAAAACCTATTTAGGTTAGGAGTTTAAGTGTTATTAGAATTAGAGTCCTAGCCTATCTAAACAACCTTAATATGAGTTTAAGTGGAAATTAAAGTCTTGAAAGCTTATTATTTAAGTTTTTAGTGGGTTTTAAATTTCAGCCCAAGTGAAAACAATTTTAACGTGAAAGTAAGTTAGGGTTTCTTGCTGAAAGATGGAGAGAGAAACTGTGAGATTACAAGAGAAAAAAAATAATAAATTACTACATCTGTGTGTTCAGGTATGCCTCTCTCACAAAGATCTATGGGAATAACCTATAAAGCTAGTGTAGTATATTAGACTTGCGCGAACTTTTCCATACGAACTCATGACTTAAGCTTTTAGATGATTTTTTTTTTTTTTTTTTTAATATTTGGGATTTACGTAGCTTAATTACTAGTGGTGCTGACTTTATGAACCTGGTAATCTATAACATGGTTTCGAGTTCCTAAATCTTTGTCAATACATGCTATAGAATACTAAGTCCTACGATTAGAGATTTTATGGATGCTATATATTTATTTTGGGTTGATATGATCTACAAGCATATGATTATTTGGAAGCCAACTTGTACTGGGAGAATCAAATAACATAGAGATCTACTTGGGCTCATTAGAATTGTTTACTAGCTACTGATTTTTGGAGTACTTGATAAAGCAATTGAGTATTAAACTAGCAGTAGTTTCAGAATAAGTAGTGATATATGAATTTTAAGAGTGAAATTTATATTTTCATTACTGCCTTAGTGTATTCATTCTTATTGAGTTGTCTTATCCTTATTTAGGTTTTAGTCAACATTGATTTAGATAGTTGAGTTGAAGCTTGGCTTAGTAATTAGAGTTAAGTGGACTTCAGAACATGACGTCTCTCAAGACATATATATTCATATATATTTTTGGTAAAAATGAAATATATATATATATACATAATTGCAAAAGTAAAGTTTCCAAAAACTTGTACCATTGTCAATTCTTTATACACATACTTGAATTTTATTATTTCTTGTATATTACTTTGAAACTATATAAGTTAAGAATGACTCAAAACTATATTTTTGAGAAAGTATTTATTAGATGATATATAGTTTGTATTGACAGTATTGTAATGAAGAAAGAATGTTTTCAAATGGTCTGCTAAACAGTCTGCAACCTTTGCCAACACAGGGTTAAGTGTTGGTCTTGAGCCAATGTAGTGTTATTGTGATGTGGTGCAATGTTATCATTTGCTCTTCAAAGCCAGTATTATCGTTTGCTCTTTGGAGCCAATGTTGCCTCTTTGAGGTTAGTGTTATTGTTCCCAATAGGAATCGCTCACCGAGTGTTTAGCAGTTTATGTCTTTGTCTGGCTAATATCTAATGTTTTCCATATCAAACTACTGTTTTATTGTTATTGATCTTTATAAGTGGAAAAAGTGTTTATTGTCATAATATATTGTTTCTACCTATTTAGTGATTTTGGCTAACTAAAGTGGTTATTATTTTATTTAATGATTACAACGTTATAGTTAAATGTTTTATTCTTGACAATTTTATAGAATATATTATATTACTGTTAAAAA
The DNA here is from genome assembly GCF_002906115.3 of Quercus suber. Taxonomy (NCBI): domain Eukaryota; kingdom Viridiplantae; phylum Streptophyta; class Magnoliopsida; order Fagales; family Fagaceae; genus Quercus; species Quercus suber. The sequence continues at coordinate 618,895 of NW_027069779.1, read as the reverse complement.
CTATTTGTAGATGTTTTGTAAAGACTATATTTTGTCAATGATACTAATGTTCTGTTTTGAAAGACATCCTCATGTTATGTAGTCTCTTATTGGACTTCTAGCTCAATCCCTTTCTCCACCCATTCAAATTAGAGCAGTGGAATATCTTTTGGTGGTAGATCATTGGAGACATAGATTGAAGTCTTCTTTTAGAGCTATGTTAGTTGATAATTGTTTTAGTATATTTTCTTAGGATAGTGAGTTTAGTATTCTTGAAACTATTTTGGATTGCATTTGGAGACTTTATTGTTAAAGTTTTTGTTTTTATGAATTTTGTAGGAAAGATTTTAATGGGTTGAAGTTTATTTGTGGATATTTAATTATGCTCTGTTCCATTATATATTGTTGATTATTTATAAGACAGGTTATGCATCTAACTAAATCCTTAATATGGGTTTGGGGTGTTACATAAGGTGCAGCCAACGATCACATCATCAATGCCACGATGAAATAAGCAAAATGAGTCTTCGACTAGATAATTTAGAGCCCGTACTATGGGCTATCATGTTGAACACATGGACTATTTGTACTCAAATTTAATCACTAAACCAAATCCTCCATCCATATTCACAACCAAAACTTGAAAATGAAAGAAATCGAAGTTCTCATCCACTATAAATACAAATATGTGATGATACAAAAATAAAATTTTATCGATCCATGAAAATAAAAGGAATATAAGTTTGACATTTTAAAAAGTTAAAATGTCCTTCGGTTGGTGTATGACAAAAGTAACGTGTAAAGTTGTGATTTACAATTATTTTGTGTTGGCTTTAATTCCATGCCATATTTGATTGTAATTTCTTCAATCATTTTTTATTGTATGTATGTGAGTTTCTATTTGTAAGGGATGAGTGTGAAGAGTCATGCTAGGCTGGAGGTTTTCGTGAGTGTCTCGCGAGTAAGGCCAACCTCAAAGTACTTGCGAAACTTTTTGTTTGGCAAAAAGTGAAGTTTTGCTTTACCAAGTTTTTACACACACTATATGTACTCTCATTACCCATAAATTGTAAGGAATGCTTTTCAAAGAGAAAACCCTAGAAAATACACTTGAGAGTTAGAGATTGTTATACCCACAATCATCTACACATTTCTTTGTGGTTTTCTTCAACTGCCACCTCTCCATCTCTATATCCTTGAGAGGTTGCTAGCCTAAACACTTACCACACTCATACTGAGTGTAAAGTGAGATTTTGGCGCTACTAGGAAGTATTGGAATGAGTCATTCATTGGCAGAAGCAATCAGGCTAAATTATGGGATCCAAATAGTAAGAAAAGACAAGGCTGCAAGAAGTCAGTTGGTAGCAGGAGCATAGAGGGCTCAAGTACATGGGGTAAACTAGGCTTGGAGGGTCTTTTGTTATTCATGTACTCCAACTTTATTCTCTAGTAGATCGATTTCGACTTGGAGAGTCGCGGAGAGGTTTTTCGCCAAGTTCTTCAGTTTCCTCTTTGATAAAATGTCTCAGTGTTATCTCGTGTCTGCATCTCTCTTCCCTGCTCTTTAACCTTTCCTTTTATTGTTGATAATGGATGAATATGGCTTAGGGTAGTGATAACGGTTGTTTGCGCTCATTTACTCTTGTTCCACACTTAGTATAAGTTAGAGTAAAAGCTATCTAGCCGTATTTTTTATTTAGGGATCTGAACATGCTCTTGTGTTTTTGCACAAATCCGAGCTTTCATAACATGGGTAGAATATATAAAATGATGCATTCCTTTAACCAAAAAAAAAAATTTGAACTTCAAATTTGGATGTTCCGAAAGCTAAAGTCTTGATTCTATGGAATTTTTAAATTGCCTTTCTTTCAATATTAGAAATTTTTGAAGTGCAATTTTTTAGAAAATTTCACCTTAAAATTCATCATACATAGGAGATAGAATTTCATGTGCATAATCTAGTTAGATATACATCACAAAATCTCAAATGAATGAAAAAACAACATTTTAGTATGGACAATTTAGAAAAAATAAAAATAGAAAAGGAAATGTTAGTATAAAGTCAAGATATGGATATATAAGATTAAAAAAACAAAAGATTAGTTGAAAGAAAAAGAGAAGCAAATAAATCTAAGTTGGCAAGCAAGAATAAATGTCTTACCTACTCACTTATTCTGTTCTTTCTTTATTTTCATTTTCTTTTTTGAGATGAAAAAGGTATTTCTTTTTTGGTACAATGGATAATAATATTACATATAGTAGAAGTTATGGATGGGTTCCATATGAGCTTAGTTTTAACAAAATTGAAACTGATGCTACCTTGGAAGCTTCCCTAGTTATGTTTTGAAGCCAATATTGAATGCTTATTGTTGTAAGTATTGATAATTGCTTTTACAAATTTGTTCATGTGTGTTATCGCTATTCATAAACAATAGGTTGCTTTGTTTGCTTAAAATTTTTAATATAAATGCTAAATGTAATAAAATTTTATTGCACTTGAATTAACATTATATTTTTGTGAGACACATTATTGCTAAATGGTTTGGTAGAGGTTACATCTAATGTTGCTTTGAGAAAAGTTATATCACTCAATTATACTTTATAAATCACTATTTTCTTGAAACCATGTTTTTATTTAATATCAGTTATAGGTTAATCACATGCATAATTTCAAAATAATCAATTGCCTTTTACTATAAGGGTAAACTTGAATATTGTACCTTAGATACAGTACATTTAATTCCTTAATCAAATTCAAACACTTAGTTGCATTAAATTTAAATGTAGTTGGAAATAGTAATTATAATGCTACTTTTTTTTTTTAACTGTTATACTACTTAGTTTATTGTTCAAAACAACTAGGTGTTTCAAAAATTGTTTTTTTTTTTTTTTTTGAGAAACCAAACCAAGAGCCTGGGAATGCATTGAAGAAAAACTATTAAGGAACATAAAAAACTACCAACAGGGAAATGTCATTAGGTATATCATCAAAACTACAAAAAAAGGGGTTTATAGCCGTGTTTAAAAAACGTGACTATAGATCCTAAAAACACGGCTATAGGATAGAGCTGCGTTTACAAACATGGCATAAACAGACCTTTGGCCGCGTTTTACAAAAATGCGGCTAAAGGTCATGCCTATAGCCGCGTTTTTCCAAAACATGGCCATAGGTCATACCTAAAGCCGCGTTTTTTTCCCTGTAAGATGTATACGGCCCTATAGGCCTATGGCTACATTTTTCAAAAACACGGCTATAGGTCCTGCTTGAGCTGCGTTTTTAAATGCAGCTACAATTGCAGACCTATAGCCGCGTTTTAAAAACACAGCTTCAGGTTCCGCTTGAGCCACGTTTTTAAACGCAGCTATAGTTTGTTAAATATAGCTAAAAAGGGCTCCTAGCCACGTTTAAAACGCATCCACTTCTACCCTGTAGCCGCGTTTTTCGGAAACCCAACTATGGTCTATAGCTGCGTTTAAGAAACGCGGCTATAGTTCATACCTGTAGCTACGTTTGTACCAAAAACGCGGCTTTTTCAGCTACATTTGAACAACCTATAGCCGCGTTTTGAAAACACAGCTATAGGTTTTTCCCTCCCCCCCCCCCCCCAAACATCACAACTTCATTTTGAAAACACAGCTATAGGTTTTTCCCCCCCCCCCCCCCCCAAACATCACAACTTCCTGCCATATATATACAAGTTCCCAACACACCTGCTATCACAACCACCTGTTACATCCCTACATCACAAGTTCCATGAACGAGTTCCTAACAACAAATCAAGAAGGATATGTACAAGTTCTCAACACAAAATTACCAAAAGATATATATAAGTTTTATACATCAAAAAAATATACAAGAAGCTAAGTTTTACATTCGAAACTGCGCTCAAACACTAAGGCAGCAAGCAGCAACATTTGTGTTTACAAAAATATATATATACAAACGTTTGTGTTTACAACATGCTTAGAATGTCCTCAGTTTCATTTGCTACCGAAGGGGTTGAACGGAAACGCTTTCTTGTCCAATTCATGGTAAAACTGCACAAATTATTTTTTGTCAAGTTAAATTTGCCAAATGTTTGCTTGCAATACATAATAATACTCTAAACATGAATTTGAAATTTTAATTCGGCAATGCTTAGATGCACATTTTTTTGAAAAGGCCTGACAATGGAGCAATTTGGCAGAGAAGAATGTTATGAGGGAATGAGACATAGCATTATTTTTTGCCTAATTATGGAGTGATTTGGCTTTTCAAATACCAAAATTGTTAAGGACATATTTTATGTAGTTGGCTAATCCTTTGACAAAACGCACTTTACTTGTATTTAGGTAGATCTAATTTGTGTTTAATACTTGAAGAAACATGTTGTTCAAGTCTAGTATTAAAGCCATAAAGATTGGACCAAGAAACAAGTGAAGAAAAGGTGTTCAATAAAGCTGGACAGATAGCTCGACACCTGCGGATAGATAGCTCGATAGCTGCTGGACACCTCCTCAACACCTGGCTATCTGTCGAGCTCTTCAGCTGATTCTTATCGCAATCTCGATAGCTTCTCGATAGCTAGTCGATCAATCGAGAAAGTTTCTGTCCCCTCGACACCTTCTCGATAGCTGTATCTGTTGAGATTCATTAAACCTCGACACCTCCTCGACACCTCTCGAATGATCGAGGTTACAGGAAATCAAAATTTTCAGATTTGATTTTTGGGCCAGGCTTTTGTATTTGTGTAGGGTTTCTTTTCTCACAACCCTAGACCTATATAAGGCTTATTTTAGAGGCCGTCACATAAGAGAATACAAGGAGAACATATGCAAAAGGTGATTGATGCCTTATTCTCTCTGAAAGAAGCTACTGCGTCTTTGTGCCTTAGGGTTTTGTAACCAAGTGCTTCTTGATCTTCATTGTTGATGAAGTGAAGAACTTTACAGCCAACATTCTTCTTCCTTAAGTTGGTGAGTGAGTCACGTACTAGAATTCGTGCAAAGGAGTTAGTCACGTACTGGGATCCGTGCAACAAAAAGGTTGGCGTTCATATATTGAAGAGTTCAGAGGTTCTGAAGCGGTAGAAGGTTTCTGCTGTGAGTTCATCTACGGGGATTGTAGAGTCTAGGGACAAAGGTTTTGTACTAGATCTGAAACTTCTCTTTACTATAGTGAATTGCTTTTCGGGAAGGTTTCCCCCCAGGTTTTTTACTTTGAAACTGGTTGGTTTCATTGGTTTTCCTAGGTCATCATATCTTGTCTTATTTATTTTTTCCGCTGCATGATTTTGACATGATATTGATGTTTGTTTGTTATTAACAAGGTTTATTCATAATTAATCTAATTAACAACTTGGGTTTAAAACTTGTTAATTTTATCAACCGGGGTCTATATTTCCCAACAAAAATGAAAGGGAAAACTAAAAGATATTATATATGATAGGTGCGAGACTATGTACCTAGATAATTAGAAATAGGGAGAGCTCATCACTGATATCTAAACGGTAATACAATACAAAGAGTAACATGAGAGGAAGAGTAAACAATAGTTCAACTATTCATTAAAACAATCTAGTCAAAACTTCCAATTCAATCAAGTTTGGCAATAAATTATTGACATTGATAATGGGAGCTCTTACTTTAGTGGCTTTACATTACATATTTTGCATATGTCTAGTCATGGAGATGTGAATATGCCAAGAAACTGTGTTCTTCATGTTTCAGGTGGCAAAGGTTAAGATGCAATACTGTAGAGTAGTCACCTTTGAAATGCGTCTTGAATCAACGTATATTACAATAATACAATTGCATCATGATATTTTATAACATATTCACCAGTAGAAAGTTTTCTTTCCTCTTGTACTAACTATTGAGGTTCATAGTTTATCCATCATGGCATGGTATGTATATATGTAGACTACTGTTTTTAGAGATATTTTGTTTTACCTCAGGATTCACAGTTTCATTCCCATCATTCCAATCAGGCATTGTGATCCTAAAATTTCTTAAACATATTAATATCACATAACAATGCATTGCAAAAAGTAGTGTTTTGCTAAATAACATTTGTTCGCTACCTGAGAAGGATATAAAGTACGAAACTCCTGGCTAAGTTCCTTAAACATGCTTCTCATCGACGCCTTCAGGTTGGCCATTTCTGCTTGGTGCCTTGCCTCAGATTGAGCTAGTTCCTCCCTATGCCTCGCCTCAGATTGAGATACTTCCTCCCTATGCTTCGCTAGTTCCTCCCTAGATTGAGCTAGTTGCTCCCTAAGCTCTTCATGATTCATCTCCAACTCTGACATCCTTTGGTGAGCTCTGCTTATCGATGGAATCGAGGTAGACTGTGAATAGATTGTGCCACTTCTTCCTGATGGGGTGATTCCAAAACCTACCCCACATACACGCCTCGGGTGCCTTAGACGACCCATCACCCAAGCATACGCATCATCGTTGGACCAAAGGATTCCATTATCAATCTCTCCTTGTAGTCGTATGACCTAGTCATTCAAAAGTGCTGCCATCCTATCCTGTTTTTCCACAAAAACCAAACAACATATTACACACCATAATCAATACAAACACAAAATACACTAAAATTCAATTCAATCAAATTGTGCTTACCATGTTATCTTGCACACGGGCACTAACAACAACCCCATCTTTGGTGCGGTATACTCGTTGATATACATCCACGTGTTCGACTGCCACCCCTTTAGGTTTCGCCTACATGATGAACAAACATAAATACAATAAATACTAGTGCTTACCATGTTGTTATGCCACAATTAACACAAATCCACAATGATTTATACTAAAATAACATAACAAATCTGGGAAATAAAGATAAAGCTGAGAGAGTTGTAAATAAATGAATACAATATGGCTAGCTTCCAAATACACATGGGCTTGTTAAATGAAGAGATTAAAAATAAAACAGACATGGGGAGTTAGAAAATAGGCATCATAGACTTCCTATTATGACACTTTATTTGAGATAAGTTTGAGATGCCCACTTTGCACACAAATTTGTCACAAATTACCCATAGGTGATCTAAAATTTTGGGACATAGTAAACTAGGCATGGTTCTCTATGATTTGCAACAAAAAATTATGTTCGATGCTCACCAAATTGCTAGAAAATATGTGCACCAAGGATGACAAAAAATAAACATTTAAAATTTCCCATTTGAATCACTATCCTTCTTGACATCTTCTTCGGCACATGTTCCATTTGTCAATGACACTGCTATTTTAGGGCATAAACCAAATCTATATAACATCTCACATAAAAAAGTCACCTTCCATCAAATTTAAATCATAAAATGCAGTTAGTGTTCCAATGGCTAGTTCTTTCTAATCCAACACCATAAAAAGTACCCCATACGCATAATAGTTATCACACGAGCTAGTGGGCATCAAAATTTAAATTCTAGGTTGAACTAGTGCACAAGCAAACTTTGCTGGACTTTCTCTCCTTAAGTGGCTGCTTAATATGTACATATTAAGAATTAACAAAGTCATCTTTATATATTAAAAGGATGCATAGAGTCAATTATTGCATTTTTTACTTACAAAAAGATCTATAATATAACTAACTTATCCTTATTCCTATAACATATGAAATGAGGCTAACTCGGTAAATAGGAAAACAAAATATCAAAAAACATCATGTAGGCATTCATGAATAAGGGTTTTATTTCTTACCATTTGATTAGAAATTTGAGCAAGACTTTTGGCCCCAGACCGTGCTATGTCTTCCTGCTTACCTCGACTTTCCTTGTTTTTATTACTTTTTATCTGCAACCACATTACTGTCAAAAATAAAACAACAAAACATCTCTTGACTAAATTACCATGAAGATGAGATTGACGAAGAAAGTAGCAATACCTCAGTTTTTTCATTGAACCAATAATCAACCATCTCTGCACATTGCTCTGTGATAACCTCATACAGTTTGCTAGCCAATACCTGTTGACGTGTCAGCCCTTGTTTTTTGTGATCCTTCTTCAACTTGGTCCTGCGATTTCTCCTCAATTCCCCTAATTGATGCATTGCCCATCTCATTTGATTGGGTTGTGCGACAATATTGGGATTAATTATATACCGTTTCTGAAATACCAAAGTGGAGTTAGCAAAATATTATATTACAATTACAACAACGGCTGAATATACACAGGTTATTAGGACAACAGCTGTAAAGAAAAATAACTACTATTTTATTTTCATACTACCTCAATCTCCACCCAATAATCCTGTTTAAATTTTTGAGGGATGCTTGGCCAATCAACAAACGTAAGCGGGAATAACATGCCATTCTCACAAAATGAGCCCAACCACCGAATGAACAAAGACCCGTCTTCCCCAATCGGTTGGCCCTCAGCATTTAATGGCAAGTCGATTTTGTACTCACCAGTCATTGCCCATATGTCACCCAACCGTGTTTTCCCACGTCTTCTAGGCCTATTTCCTGGTGCTGGATTTTGTACCGGTTCTGGATTTTGTACCGGTTCCGGATTTGTACCAGTGCTGAGGTTTGAACATAATCATCTGTATCTACAAAACCACCAATATTAGGACTGATTTAAGAAAGCTCACAACTACTGAAAACTATCACACCACGCAAAAATTTGCCCGGAAAAACGTAAATAATAAAAAGTTTACGATTTCATTTAAACAAAACATGAGTAAATTTAGGCCTTTCTCCCACGCATTCATGTAACCCTCAAGTTTTGCAAGTGTAATTATATATCATTTAGGAACAACATAAATGTATGGGACTTCTTCGTACTATGACTAATGAACCTAGATGCCTATTAGCACTATGAGTAATCGACCAGTCAACTTGTTCACCCATTATATTGGCAATCCACACATTTCGTTACACATAGAAAAGTTGTAACTTGGCCTACAAATTTGGAAGAGCACTTAACCAAAACTATGTCTTGGCACTTATTTTGTTTAAAAGGAAAATGAAATTGTGATAACTCTTCTATCATGCAATTTTGTGATTTTATTGTGATTTAGGTTAATTTTGCATCTTTAAAGAAGCATGCACTTACCTAGCTTTTGAAAAGATGAGCAAGCATGCTTTGTTTGGGTTGCCTTCATTTTTTCTTAATAAATTTGGATTTAGAATATATAATTTCCACCCAAACTTAGCTTTGACCATTCTTAAGTGCACTGACATGGACCAAAGTGGACAGAGTGGACCAAAGAGGATGAAATTGGTCCGAAGTGGTCGAATGGACCATAGTGGACCTAAAGGACGAAGCAGACACTGTTGGACCGAAATGGACTAAGCAAACCAAATTGAACCAAATAGACCAAATTGAACCCAAGGGAAATGAATGGACTAAACGGACAGAAGTCAACAGCATATATTGAATATATTTACATATTTTAATTATATTATTTGTTTTTGTAAACCAGTAACTCATAATTGAAATTGCAAAACATGAATCCTACAATATTAAAAAGATGTGAACCCAATTAATTCTTATATCTTTTAAAACTGATCCAACCATCCAATAATAAACATCAAACCTTACATTCGAAGACATGAACAATACTTGGAGCCTGTGTCTCATCGTCACTTGCCACCAGTGTTGCCACCGGTCTTGCGTCCTCAGAAATGTGGGCTTCCTCATCAGCTGCCTCCACCCATTGTCGTGCATGCGACGATCCTTCCCCAACGTAAATAAGGCACAACTGACGTTTCCTCCCCATTCTTGCGTCCAACACCTTTTACAACACAAAGAGGAAAAATGGTCAACAAGTAATGACATGATAAATTAACAATTTTAAAGATAATTATGTATGTTAAAACTATTATTTCTTAAAAACACGAAGAAATAATAGTTGTAACATTTATATGCAACAACATGAAGAAGTAATAGTTTCACCTGATAATTATATACGTGCAAACTTTTATTTCTTAACAGTTTTGTCAAAATAACAGTTTTCACATATGTATGCAACATTGTCAAGCTTTGCACACAATATGCCTTTACAAATAAGAACTTATAAGTTCAATAATATCTATAACATAATTACACATACAACAGCAGTATCCTATTACACTACTCAATATAACTGTACTCAACTTCGTTGTCATCTTCATCCTATTACACTACTCATTAAAAGTTATATTTTTCATTTTAATACTTCTCAAGTCAATTTAACTTCTGATTAGGTCCTAGACCAACTTTAAGGTCTTAAAATTCAGCATCATTAGGGAATAGGGGCCCGAGTCGTAAGGGTACAAAATGTGGTGTCTACAGCTATAGCTCGAATTTGCCCATCCACCTCAGCTTGTTGCAACAAATTTTGTAATCCCATAGCACACATAAGAAACAAATAAGGAGATACAAGATCACCTTATTGAGTCCCCCTTGACGGTTTGATATTACCTACAAGTTGGCCGTTGAGAAGCACTGTATAAGACATCGATTTCAAATAGGACATAATTATTTTAATCGTTCTCTCATCAAGGCCCAGGTGATGCATAAGCCTCTCCAGAAATTCCCACTCTACTCGGTCAAATGCTTCACTCATATCTAGTTTGAGAGCCATATACCCCAACTTCCCTTGGGTTTTCCTTTTGAGATGGTGTAAAGTTTCAAACGCCACAAGAATATTATTTGTAATTAACCGGCCCGACAGGAAGGCACTTTGTGAATCTAGAATAGAGTTAGCCAAAATTTTCTTTAAACAATTAACCACCACTTTTGCAATTAATTTATAAATGACATTGCATAAACTAATGGGATTAAAATCCAAAACTTTAATAAATATATGCATATATAGGTAGGATATTTACAAAAAAATGGTTTTTAACAACTACTTGATAGAATGACTACCACATCACTTGCCCAAATTCATCCAATGTGCCTGCTATGCAAGAAAAACAATAGACAAAAATGAGCACACACAGAGGCTTTTCTTTATTTATTTATTTTTTTTGGTAAAGGTTAATAATTTTCTCAAAATTAGCAACTACTATTAATCACAAATAAATCTTTTAATTTAAAAAATGTATATTCTTCAAAAAATTTCCAATGAAAGTAACAACAATTGTTAGGAAAATTGTAAATTGCATCCAACAATTGACAGCATTAATTTCATATGGAAGAGTTGAGGTTGATAGAGATGAAGCTAAATTGTAAGAGTTTCAATTAATTGAAAAACTATAAATTGAATCTGAATGGGAGGTAAAGATGGTATTTGCATAGTTTTATGTTTTAATAAAAATATTATACCCTTTTTTTAACTAAATTCTTCCATAATATTGCAATCAAATAAAAACAAACGTATACATATACAAACAAAATATGTTTAAAGTAGAGTTTGAAAAAGTGTGGTCCTATTTTGTAGGCACTATTTTACATGTGAGTTAAAAAAGATTTTGTTTTTTTTTTTTTCTTTCAAACTCTTAATCAAGTAAAAAGAATAAGGTTTTTTTTTCCCCTAAACCTCTAACTCAGTGTTCAACTATTTTTTTTTTTTTAAATATCAATTTAAGTTTTAAAAAAGTCATTTGAATTCAAATAGGGGGGGGGAGGAAGAGAAGAGCACAATATATGCGTGTCAAGGAGTCAGAAAAAGAAGATACTGACCTATTTGGGAGGAGAGGTCGAGCAGGTCATCTTGCCATTCAGCCAATTCTTGCTTACTCTTACAAATTCCACCACCAAGTTCCTATTAGAGTGAAGGAGGCAGGATATCAATGTAACCATCATGACTTGCTTCAGGCTCCCCATGATAGTTTGATATATTAGATGGATGTTGAACCTAACTTTAAAGGATTCTATGTCTGCACTAGTTCTCAAGAAATAAGAAAAAACCCATTTTTTTTAGCCTAACGGAATTATTAGGAGAAAGATAGAGGAAGACGACTTACTGAGTGACTTCTTGGTGACGAGGATGGTCATGGAGGGAGAATAAGGATGGTCGTGGGGGCTTTTGTAGGGGCTTGGGCTGTAAGACTGAGAATGGCCCATGTGACCAAGGCCTAGCCCAAAAGGGATAGGATCAGTCCACTGAGAAAATGGGCAAAAGTCAAAGGATACCGTTCTGGGTAAACCGTATTGTGTTCAGGTTAAGTTGGGCCTAATACTAACTAGTGAGCTAAAGGGAAGTCGGAAAGGGGACAGACAACTTAAGGTCGGTAATTGAGCACTATCAATGCCTTTAGGGAATATGCTACTAAGTACTATTTGACGTCTGGAGCAAGTTCTAAGAGAATCTCTGAAGTTGTGAGGATCCCTTGGGATTCTGTTGCACATAGAAATATGTGCGAAGTGGGAAAATGGTAATGATGATAACCCACTAATGAGAGACTACAAAAGGGGAAGATGGTCAACATAGAGGGGATTGGAAAAAATAGAGAGGGAGGGAGATTGAGAAAAACAGAAAATATACTAGAGAGAAAAACGGCGGGTAACAATGGGGATAAGGAGAGGAAGGTTGAGTTGGACTAACTAGGTGAAGTTTAGAGCTCAATTGTTAGGATTGAGATAAAGCCCACTTATAAATTAATTGGGACCCAAATACCACTAGAGGAGGTTTGGGTACCACAGCTATTTTTTCAAAATTTTCGTTGGGCTTTTTGTAAAATATTGCCAAAATAATATTTGGGATTTTAATAAGATATTGCCAAAAAAATATATTTGGGCTTTTAATAATATGTTGGGATTTTGTAAAATATTGTCAGGTGCGGGCTTAGGCTTTGATAAATATTGGCAGGTGTTTCTGTTGGGCTTGTAGTGGGTACTGTGTAATAATGGGCTTTATAATATGCAACAATGAGCTTTGTAATGGGTGCCATGTAGCAATGGACTTTGAAATAAATTTGTTGGCTTTTTGGGTTTTGCTCATAAGATAAATGGGTATGGCCTTTTATATAAATGGTATAATTTGGTGGCCCAATTCTGGTAATGATATGTGAAATATTTGTGTGGGCTCAATTTTGGTAATAATATGGGAAATATTTGTGTGGGCCCAATTTTGGTAATGATATGTGAAATACTTGTATGGGCTTAATTTTGGTAATAATATGGGAAATATTTGTGTGGGCCAATTTTGGTAATGATATGGGAAATATTTGTAAGGCCCATGATAGGCTAAGAATGTATTGACCCCTTGTGATAAATTAACCAATTGATTTAGCTAAGTTAATTAGTTAATTCAATTTGCATGCAATACGCGTGGCAACACAAATAAATCACCAAATAACTAAATGCAGCAAAAATAAATTGAATGGTGATTTGTTTACGAATGAGAAAAACTATATGGCAAAAACCCCACTGGGTGATTTTAAGGTCACCACTCTCGAGAATCTACTATTATCAAGACAAGCAGTTACAAGTAAAGGAATCTCTGTACCTTATATCAATCTATAGTTGAACCCTTACCCCAATACTCAATTGGACTTGTTTTGTAGTGACAATTTCTCATTTTCAATGCACGGCTCCCAGGACGTGACTAATAATAGATGCGCGGATCCCATACGGACTTTATCACCAACTTGAGAAAGATGTTGGTTGCAAAGTTCTTCAGTTCATCACTCGATGAAGAACAAGAAGCTCCTGGGTCACAAAACCCTATAGTGTACAAACACAACAGTTTCTTCAAGAGAAAGATGAACTAAGGTAAATTCTATTTCCGGTCACAATTTACATGAGTAAAACTTTGCTTCATACTTGCACAACTGTGCAACTTTTGACGGCCCTTAAAATAATCTTTATATATGTTTAGGGTTGTGGGTAAAGAAACCCATAACACATACTCACAGATTGGATGCAAAACAGAACTAAAAATCTATTTTTCATAAATCTTAACAGATACCCTATCTATCGAGTTAGTTGTTGAGCTTTGAGCTTCAGCAGCTTTTTAAATCTCGATAGATGTTAGTGTTGAGCTTTAAAAACCAGCACTTCTACACTTCTTTCTTGGACAGAGTTGCATGGCTTTAACACATAATCTTGAAACTTTGTTCCATGAAGTATTAAACACATCCTATATTTATCAAATTACAAGTAAAATGCGTTTTGTCAAAGGATTAGCCAATTACATAAAAATATTGACATATGCTCCTAACATGATTCACATATGTCCTAACAGCCCAAAATAATTTATGGGGCTTGTATGGGTATTTTTTATGAGTGGGCAAATGAAATTAGGACATGTGGCATGTGAGAAAAATTGTATCTCAACAATAGGTACTGCATGATCTATTTGATGACCAATCAAGAAAAGCTGTACTAAAAATTCCCTTAAGGAGGTGTCAGAATTATGAGTGGTTTTGGTTTCTAATATGTTATGGAAATCTTCGGTAAAGTTAGCATATAGGCTCACTCAAAGGCATCAACATACGACTAGAGGAGAAGTTTGGAAGAAGATATGGCAATTAAAGATTCATGAAAAAATAAAGATGCTCCTTTGGAGAGTTGCGATAGACATTATTATCATTAAAGCTAACTTTGCCTTCTTAGGAAGCTAGACTGGTCTGTGTTGGCCTCTTTGCGGAGAAGGTGATGAATTTGCTTTGCATCTTTTCAAAAATGTTTAGTTGCTAAGTTGGGTAAATTGCAAATTACACCCCTAAAGTTTGGGGTTGATGGATTTTACACCCCACAATTTCAAAAACTTGATTTTACACCCTAAAGTTTGGTTCTGTTAGCAATTTACCCTTCCCCCCAATAATTAATTTCTATGTTAAGTGACATGCATCAAAACTATGTCTTTCAAGCCTAAACTTAAAACAAAAAACCTCTCCCTAAAGACATGTTTCCCCCAAAATCCTAAAATCTAAAAACAAAAACCACGAGCAACTCAAAGACCACAAAGACTAAACCTCATGAACCCAAACTCCTCATCCCAGGTGGCAATGGTGGCAGCGATAGTGAAGGCTCCAGCGGTCTTGATGGCGACATCCAACCTCCCTAGCTCTAATTGTAGTGAACCTAGACAAGCCGAACACCCCCCTCCCCCCTTTTGCATATATTACTACTTTCTTTTTTCATCTTTGTTTTTGGACGCCTCATTAACCCACCCTTTACTCCCAACTGCAGTTTCCAAGAAATTCCAACTAGATATAAATGTAGTGAGAGCTCGAGAGCTCAACTTTGTCCTACGCTCGAAAATATTCATGCATTACGACGGCTAATTAAAAGCTTCCCATATGATCTTGGGTTGCATGCCTTCTTACACAAGCTATCAAGACTCCTCTAGTGCTTTAACCGTAGGCAGCCCACTTTTGTCTTATCTTACATTCAGTTGCCAGGATTCTTATCGAACGGACTTACTACTAGTGAGGCGAGACACTTGGGGCCCAGACTAGTCAGACAAGGCTCCTTTGAACCTGTAAAAGACAGTTCGAGAGATAACGTTTTCAGGGCCAAGCAGTACATATCCTTGTAGAAGCCCCTATTTTAGAAGACCCCATAGCCGAAGGTGTTATTGCCGAAGACCCAGTTGCCAAAGAGTTAACTCTGACAATCCTGAGCATAGAGATGGTTCAAAATCATTCCATGGCTTTGGACCATTGGTTCCCAGTAGTGCAACCCGCTAAGAGCCTAGCTACTCCTTGGCCTACCTCTTAACAGACAACCCCTCCAACTTCCCAACAACGAAAGAAGAAACAGAAAGGTGCTAATGGTGCCACAATCGACACTAGTACTCCCTCCGCTGCCCAGCTCCCCACCCAAGTCTCTAGCCAGGCAGCAACTCAATAGACTGGTAGGACCCCCCAGGAGACACAGCCTGTGAATAAGCCGATCATAATCAGTTTTCAAGTGGCCTCCACCTTTTCTGGCTCCACTACTAGGTGGGAATGCTCCTTTCACCTGGGGGACAAGGTTTTGCCCTTCGATTCCTTTGTTCGGACATGGAGGAGTGGCCTCAAGGGGCAAATGTTTGACAACCTCGGGAAGGCTTTATTGCTGCCCGCTGACTTAGAGCACTACTTAGGGTGCCAAGTTGAAGATATCATCCTTAAGCTAAAGCGGCATAACATAGCAGTGAGTTTTTATCTCTTTGAAGCTTTATTGTTTACAAGTGTTAGTGCTTGGTATATATTGAACCTATTCTATTCTGCCGTTTTCTTTGGCCGCTCAGCTAACCTATGTGGTGGAGGGTCCCTAAAGGGGGTAATGGAGGATGCGGATAAAGAAAAGGCTCTTAAGCAGGTAGTTGAGGCAAACCTGTAGGAAAAGATACTGGGGCTAAACATAATGGAGCAATGGGCAACCACAACTGAGAAGGCGCTGGAGTTGGCCAAGCAGAAAGTAGGAGAACTTCAAGGGAAACTTGACGAGATTGAAATCAAGCTCACCGAGATGGCCGGCCTAGTTTCTGCTCATGACAAGGAGCTCGCTAACCTAAAGAGTATGGAGAAGGCTTAGAAGCAAACTTATTACAATAAAGGTTTCTGAGACGCCGAGAACTCAGTCAATCTAGTAGTCTTTTAGGCTTGGAAGTTTTGATTTATAGAGGGCTGGATGGCTGCAATTAATGCAGTCAGTCTCCCCGAGAATTCCCCGTTCAAGTGTGCTGACCAAATCCTACTGCCTAGGACCCCGAGGTTGAGGCATGGACTATAGAATAGGATGAAGATAGCAGTGACGAGGATGAGAGTATAGAGAGCCTTGAGACTAGGGAGCTGTCACAACAGATTGATTCCCATGTAGTGGTGCTCGATGAAGACAACCCGAGCATCGTTACTACTTCATCATTACCAGACGTTGCCCAGCCTGTTCTCGGCTCTAATCCTCTGCCCAACAACCTTTCTCCTAGCAACAAAGCACCCACGATAACCCCCATTGTTCCCGACAACCTGAGCATCTAATTTGTGTTATCATTAGTATTTGTATTGTTTGTTTTTATTTTTTGCCATATTTTGGTTAATACTTCATGTACTGCACTAATTAAGTCTGTGCCCATGTACTGAACTTCTTTAAGTTTGTTTAAGACTGATGATTTTAAGTTTTCTTGACTTAATCTTTCACCTTTCTTTATCATATCATGATTGCCTAAAATGTGTTAATACCAATGATTTAATTTCCTTAGGTGTTTAACCGTTTGGTAACATCATAAATATTTTGATGTTAATGCTTAAATTTGTCTAAGTGTTGACGTTCAGTAATGCAATAAATAATTTGATGTTGATGATTTATTTTTCTTAAGTGTTAATGTTCGGTAATATAGAAATTGCATTTACGTTCCCTAACCAAGTAACCGATTTACCATAGATTTTTCTTTCCTTTTCTTATCAATGACTTTAGCTAAAAACCAATCCCTCTTCTTGGGGATAGGTTCATTTCAATTGCTTCACATTTCTGCCATTTCCAATTTCGTGAACTTAGAAAATTTATCGAGGTCTTCATCATTATAAAAATTTATTAAGGTTTTCATCTGGTCGGTGACAAGAGTCATGTCGAGGTCAGGATTCTGTCCTTAAAGAAAATTGTTAAGGTTTTTTCTTGGTAGGTGACCGAAGTCAGGCCAAGGCCAGACTTCTATCCTTAGGAATATTTGTTAAGGTTTCCACCTGGTCGGTGACCGAAGTCAGACCAAGGCTAGATTTCTGTCATTAGGAATATATGTTAAGGTTTTCACCTGGTCAGTGACTAGAGTCAGACTGAGGCTAAGCTTCTGTCCTAAGGAGTATTCTGTTAAGTATATGCATAAATGCTTTTCGCGTTACTCGTAATCTACACAAGGCAAACTAATTGAATTCCTTCTACTTTTACTGTTCAAGTTAATTTACAATCTCAAACATGCATCCCACATTCTACATTATATTCATGGGTAGTACTTTTTCAGATTACAAACATTCCATGGTCGGGGCAGGGGTCTTTCCTCCATGTCTTCTAAGTAATAAGCTCCTGCTCCGGCCATCACTATTACACGGTAGGGTCCTTCCCAATTCCACGCCAGTTTCCCGGCATTATGATAGTTTATACTCCTAATAGCCTTCCGCAAAATAAGGTCTCCTGTCACAAACTCCCAAGGCCTCACCTTCCTATTATATCCCTGAGCCAACTTTTGCTAATAGTCAGCAAGTCGAGCTTATGCCATTTCTCTCCGCTCTTCCAGGGCATCCAAATTATCATATACTTATAGACGCTCGATTTTGCACCCATAATTTAATCTTGGAAGATGGATAAAGTCACCATTCATATACCCAAAAATCATAATTGCATTACATGCATTAAATCACTCATTGCATATCATAAAAATGATCTTGAGATTCTAACGATCGCAATGGTATGCCAATTCCCAAATCGGATCGTTAGATTGAAATATATCATAAGATCAAGTTTTCACGGTCTGCATGCATTGTATAGGGGTGAAACCGATCACATGGGATTAATTGAAATTAATTTTGATTGGTTAATGATTAAAATTAATTCAATGAATTTCTGTGATTGGTTAAGTATTTTTCTTAAAGTGAGATTTGTTGCATGAGACTAAAACAAATAAGTTGATAATATTTAAAGGCTGTAGATAATTAGGCTTTTAGGATAATTATATTCAAAATAATTATTTTTAAAAACCTAATTATCACTTTGGGATGAGGTTTATCATGAAAATAACTTTAAAATTCGTCCAAATACAGTTTTAGAATTGGAAAACACTTCAAAAACGTGCTAATCAAGTAGCAGATTTCAGATTCACGTTCCATGGCACTTTTGGCATAGTATAACTCAAAATTTGAACTAGGTTATTTCTGGAAAAATTGTATAAAATCGAATATCCCTTCAGCTGTCAAACTTTCAGCTTAATCCGAATTTTTAATAGAAAAATATGATCAAAATACCGAAACTTGTTCTGATCTGAAAAACTAGCTTACTCTTATCCAAATCTCCTTTTTTTTTAGGATTTTCCCCAGTTTTTTTTTTTTTATTGCTTATTTTTTAAGCTTATTGGACTTAATTTTTAAGTAAACATAGCTTATATTCTAAGCAACTAACATCCCTATAAATAGGGGAGGCCTCTCAACATTCAAGGACCCCTTTTTTCTGACCTTTTTTCTAACCCTTTTTTTTCTGACCCTTCTTTTTCTAACTTCTCTCACTTCTTTTTTGTTAAGGGGCTTCACTTAAGTCCTTAAAAAAATTGTTTCTCTTTGAGGAACATTTTCCTTGAGGATTAAGTTCATGCAAGTATAACTCTAACTTTGCTTCCATAACATGCTTTCATATATGTTTTAGTTTTAATGGACATGATGTTTTCTTTTGTGTTTAAATAATCATGTTTCTCATATGTTATCACATGTTCTCTTTTGCTTTCAAAAGTTTTCACATGATTAATTGATAAACATGTCTAAATCTAGGGTTGAATCTTGCCTTAGAATTTCAGATCTGCTTTTTTCCAAATAAAATTCTGCTCTGTTTTTAATAAAAAATCTGATCTGAATTTTCCTAATAAAAATCTGCCTTGTTTTTAATATAAAATCTGATCTGCATTTTTTCAAATAAAAATCTGCTTTGCTTTTAATAAAAAATTTGATCTGCATTTTTTCCAAATAAAAATCTGCCCTGTTTTTAATAAAATTTGATCTGCATTTTTTCCAAATAAATATCTGGCCTGTTTTTAATAGAAAAAATCTGATCTGCATTTTTTTGAAACAAAAATACGCTTTTTTTTTAATCAAAATCAGATCAGCATCTTTCAATAAAAAAAATTGGTGTTTTCAAAGAAAAATATGTTTTTCTTTTTACATTAAAAAATCCCAATCAGATCTGAATTTTATTAAAAATCCATTCTTTTCTTTTATGGAAACTGAAGATTAAATTTTTCATTAACTATTCTCATCAAAAAATTTCCCACAAAATAAAATGGCAATTCTAAGGTTCTTTACTAAAAGTTTAACCCTAGATCTTGGATTTGACATAGCATCTATTGTATAACATTTCATACTTTCAAAAGGGTGTATAATGGTCATGTGGAGTCTAGAAGACTAGACTCTGTCTGGGTGAAATGGTGCCTAAAACCTTCCCATTCCGTAACCTAACTCCTGAATTTAGGTTTTTGGGATAGTAGACTAGTGTTTTGTCTTCTTTTTTTTTTTTTTGGTAGACTGTAACTAGGATCAAAGTTTTGTAATTTTACATAGATTGTATTAGGACCAAAGCCTTGTAAAGTTATTATACCATGATGTAATTGTATTTCCATGGTCAATTAATAACATTCGAGGAATTTTTGCACATGTAATTGTATTTTATTTTTTCTTATTTTTTTATATAAAAAATAAGTGGCGACTCCACACAATAACCCAAAAGAGAGGTGCCTTAAGCACTTGAATCTCTTTTTGAGAGCACCCCTGCGATCTCTCACAATGGCGACTCTACTGGGGATGTCAAGGGCTAAGCTTCGTGTTAGACTTTAAATGACCAATTATATACCCTTGTTTTTTGTATGATGCTTTTGTTTGTTTGGTTGCTTATGTCTTGATGTGTTGTATGATATTTTGTTTAAATTTGTCATGTTGATTGTTAAAAGTTTTCCCTAACTGTCATTAGTGTGGGCCATCAAAACAACAAATATGCATGCACCCATCTCAACATATGGTGGTAGTAACCATGGATCACCGGCCTTCATTAGATTCAGATACCCAATGGTGAACTCACCAACTCATAGTCCAAAGTCACTGAATAATTTCTAGTTGACTAAAAAGGATAGACCTGCCATTTGGACCAAGTAGTGTTCATTATATTACAAGTTGGGAGGTGTAACGTCCTAGCTATGGGAAAAATAAAACAACAAACCCACCCTACAATGTAATGACTTAGAGCCTATCCTTAGGCCAGTCCATGTTAAAATTGCATTGCATATTGTGTGTATTTGACCATTGTTTAAGCCATGGTAAGCCCAAGCTCAACACCTGGGCCCATCATAATTGGTTGACTGTTGTGTGCTTTATAAAACTGATTTTGTTTTCCTAGAAAGAAAGGTATGTCATGTGTATATAAAGTTTGAACCCAATCTTACTAAGCCCAAAGTCCGTCAAGCTCATTAAGACTCAAGACCATCAAGTTCATAAGTTCATCAAACTCAAGCTCATCAAGCTTAATTAGTATTCAAACCCAATTCCATCAAGATCAAGTCATCTTCCTCGAGGTTTAGGCCTACCAAGATCCAATTTTCAGAATTTCAACTCAAACATCCACAATGGACGAAGAAGAAACAAGCAGCCCAACTTCAAAGTTTGTTGTTTACTACGGATCTATTTGGGATCCATTAATTTTGCTGAAACTGAAAACTTTTTGCTGAAAATACTATAGATAAATGTAAAAATTAGCTTAAATAGTATAGTGGGACTCATGAATAGTACCAAAAAGTACAGTAGGGCCCATGAATAGTACCAAAAATAAGTTGAATAGTAAAATAAACTAGCTTTTTAATTTTTGCCAAACACACACTACATGTTTCAATTAGAAAATATTTGTTGAGGTTTATTGTATTTTTGTTGATCATCATGTTTCATGCATTTTGTTTATAAAAAAAAAAAATTCCAAAAAATGAAAAAAAAAAAAAAAAGATTTCGAAAAAAAATTTTCAAAAAAAAAGGAGAGAAAAAATTTTCAAAAAAAAAAAAAGAAGAGGTTTCGAAAAAAAATTCAAAAGAAAAAAAAAAAAAAAAGAGAAAAAAAATTCAAAAAAAAAAGAGAGAAAAAAAATTTCAAAAAGAAAAAGAAAAAGTTTTCGAAAAATTTGAAAAAAACAATTCAAAAATTTTCAAAAAAAAAAAAAAAATCTTTTGGACTAGGGCCATTGGGCCTTCAAGTCATTTCAATTTATTTTCAAAACTTTTGGACCATGGGCATTGGGCCTTTTTAGTAACCTTTTCTAAAATACTTTTTTTCTTTCTTTCAAAGACTCCAAGATTTTTCCAAAGCCTCCCTTTCAAACACTCCAATTTTTTTTTTTTTTTTCAAAAGCCTTCTTTTCAAAAGAATACAAGAAGATCCATTTGACAACTCTTTTTCCAAATCATGATGATTAATTGCTCTACCAATCAATTTGTTCCAAAGAGGGATTTAACTTCATTCAATCCATGTAAGGACTTTTGCTAAACATTTAGAATATGAGAAGAAAAGGTCCTAAAAGGCAATCAAAGAAATTCATCCATTCATCCAAATTCCTCAAACCACATACACTCAATCCCAATCTCTATAGAATTTGTCATATCATTGGAGCATTTGAACTCTTGTGCCAAGAATGATTTATTAAAAAAGTTTAAGTCACTATACTTACAAGAAAGCATCATTAGGGATAGGAGGCCACCTTCAATAACCCACATTATTCTTTGACACCTATTACAATAATTATTAATTGCTAGCCAACTTGAGCCTTTAAACAGTTAGCCTATTGTTTATAGCTTCAGTCTGCCCATTGCTTTGAGGATACGTGGGTGATGAGTACTTGTTAGTTATCCTGAGACTACTATAGTACTCTCGAAACATCTTACTATCAAACTGAAGCCCATTATCAGATACCAATGCCGAGGAACTCCAAACCTCGTAATGATGTTCTTCTATACAAATTCCTTCATAGCTACGTCCCTAATATTTGCCAAGGCCTCGGCTTCCACCCACTTGGTAAAATAGTCTATTGCTACCACTACAAATCTTCTATTCCCCGATGCACGAGGGAATGGTCTGATTATATCTAGCTCCCATTGGGCAAAGGGCTAAGGATTGTCGATTGGGTTCAAGTTTCCCCAAGTTGATGCAAAATAGGTGCATGTCTTTGCCACTAATCACATCTTTTAACATGGTAAGCTGCTTCTTGTTGCATATTTGGCCACTAGAATCCTCAGGTCATAGCTCGGTCGGTGAGTGATCTTCCCCCCAAGTACCCCCCACATATCCCCTCATGAAGCTCAACTAGCAACTCGATGGTTTCACTCAAATGAAGACACAACAAGTATAGACCTCCAAACGAACGCCTATACAATTTTTTATCCTCGAACAACAAAAACGAGCCGTTGTTCTCAACACCTTCTCAGCCTCCTTGTCATTCATCGACAAAGACCCATTCGATAAAAATGCTATGTAAGGATCCAACCAACTTGGCTCCAGCTTCGACGTAGCTACTATCATTGTCTGCTACTTAGTGCTTGGTTTGCTCCAATAGTTCTATGAGAATCATTCAAGGAATGCAATCATCTAAAAAGGATGCTAGCGTAACCAAGGAATTAGCATGACTGTTCTGACTTCTGTGCACTCTAACTACACTTACTTTTTGGAAGTTCGCCCGTAAGGACCCGAACAACTTTAAGTACTGTGACATACAATGGTCCCTTGCCTTAAAGGTCCCATCTATTTTACTAACCACCAATCTTGAATTTGAGAACACCTCCACCTCCTTGGCTCTTAGCTTTTGTGTCACCCGTAGCCTAGCAATGAGGGCTTCATATTCAACTTTGTTGTTCGAAGCCTGAAAGCTCATCCTGAGTGACTTTTCCAATCTTACACTCTCGGGCAACACCAACACTATCCCACCCCCAACCCTCTTACGTTAGATACCCTATCCACATACACTTTCCATCGTCTAACTGTGACTTGGCAAATTCCTATAGAAGCTTTTGAAGAAGGAGTGAATTCAGCCATAAAGTCTGCTAGCACCTAACCCTTAATGGAATTCTCGGCTTATAATGTAGGTCAAACGTCTCCAATCTTATCCCCTACTTCACTATCCTCCCTGTGAATCCAACCTTCTTAACAGTGACTGCAAAGGGTACTCAATCAATACCCATATCGCGTAAGCTTGAAAATAATGTGGTAACTTCCTCGTAGCATGTATAAAGGCCAGTGCCATTTTCTCCAATGGCAAATATAGAGTCTTTGCATCCACAAAAGTGTTGCTGAGGTAATATACTGGCCTTTGGATCCCCTTATGCTGCCTGATCAACACTAAGCTGATGACATGGTCAGAGATTGCCAGATACATGTACAAATCCTCTCGGGCTCAAGTCAAGACAAAATGGGTGGGCTGGCTAGGTAAGACATTAAGTCTTTAATGTTGAATCACACTCTTCTATCTATTGAAAACCCTTCCACTTCTTCAACAACTGATAGAACAGTCTACATCTGTCTGCTGATCTTGACACAAACCTATTCAAAACGGCAATTATACAGTAAGCTTCTGATAACGCCTTAAATGGTACTTGTTATATATTTATGTGGGCGTTATCTCCTTATTACTATGCTTAATTTGTATAATTAAGCAATGATTTGTATTAGTCCCTATTATTTATCTTTACATAATTTCTTGAATAAGATGCTATTCATTGTGTAATTTTCTACTTTCAGGAAATCATGTGAGAAGATAAGTTTACAGGAATTTGTGAGAGAATGGAGGTCAAACTAGAATTAAAGTGGAGCTAAAGGACCATGCTTAAATGTCTAAGGAGGTGCAGCTGGAGTGCTTGGATCACCTAACATGATTGGAAGCTTCAAATAAGGAAAGAAATCAAAGAGGCAGAATCTGAAAGGAAAAATCTGATTTGAGCACTGATCAGTATTTGGGCGTATTCTCTCCTCAAAAATCCAATTGACACAAGACCAGATGGGTTGGAACCATGACTTAAATATTACAACTTTCCAGTTTTGAGTTTTCCGAAATTCTCAATTTTGAAGGCCAAAATTAACTCACAATTACTGCTGTAAACTGGACGAAAATTAAAATAGGAAAAGTTTTATTTTCTTTGGAACTTAGACATTAGGGTTTTTAGAAGGGAGGCGGTGAGAACAATTTTGAAAAAGAAAACTTGTATTTTTCTTTCTCTAATGGCAGCCTAAACTCTTTGCTAGAGCTAGGGGTTATGTTTCTTCTCTACGGTATGAATATTCAATGTGATTCTTTCTAGGATTTTATCAATGACATATTTGATTGTTCAATTAGATTTCTTTTATGTATTAGTTCTTCCATGCTTTCAATAAGTTCAATCATGTTTTTCTTATTGTTTAGAGGAATTTCTAATAGTTTCAAATAGAAATCATGTTTTAAAGTGAATGGGTTTTTCTGAAAACTTTTCTAACCACATTATTAATCGAGGTTATCATGCGTTCTTGAATTGTCTCAGTTCAACCGAATCATAAGTTTTTAATTGTATAAGAACAATCAATTATGAAATATATATTTTCTTAGATCACAAAGAATTTCATATCGATATAGGGAAACACCCCGATGCCCTAGTATTTACATTATTGATTTAAATCAATTTTTATTATTATTCTTGTTAACAATCACAAGCAAAAGTATTTTTCTTCTTCACCCAAATTACTGTTTAATTATATTGTCTTTGAATTTACCCTGCTCCTTGTGGTTCGACCTCGTACTCCGAGAATTATATTGCTACGATCTCCTGCACTTGGAGTGAGCAAGCAATTGGCGCGTTGCGGGGGCTGTTGCGTGTTTAGAGGCAATTTTTGGGAGCAAGCACAACCGGTGGAAATTCTTCTATTGGTAACTTCGTTCCATTTTTTTTTTCCCTTTTTTTTTGTCTTTATTTTTCTGTTTGTTTTTATTTTATTTTATTGTGGATTCATTGTTACATGAGCATTTGGGTTAGAAACAAAAGAGGCAGATTAGAAATTTTTGAAACTTATTTTGGTAATCTTTTGACGCACCTTTGCCTTCACCTTCTTCATCAATCATGGGTGATGAAACACGTATAATCATGAGGAGAATAGAAGAACTATGTATGAATTGTTGCATCCCAACAAAATTCTGTTCCTTCATGCATCATGTTTCCACTAATGCACCACATGTAGAATTGAAA